>NW_015388451.1:0-5147 GCF_001527695.2 Protobothrops mucrosquamatus
TTTTTTAAAAGACTGGAACGAACAGATCGGGCTACGCCTCCGCAGGCGGCGTGGTTTACGTGGCCTTGTTCCAATGTCCAGCCAAAGGAGATACCCAATTGTCGTCAGCGTTCGAAAAGAAGCAGATTGGCCAATGGGAAGCGCCAGATTACACTCCGAGATTGATTCCACGCCGGCCAGAAACGTCGCCTCCTCTTCGCGCTTTCGCCCCGGTCGAGCGGGGCGAGCTGCGGTGGAGCGCCCCCTGCCGGCAAGTCCCTCTCTCCACCAAGCCCCGCCCGTCCTAGGCTGCCCCGCCCTCTTTGGCTCGTTTTCTCAGTCTTCTTCGGGATTATGTCATCTGGCGGCAGATCGAGCGCTTGGCTGCTGTAGTCTTCCCGCGAGCAAAGACGGCTGCTGCTGCTGCTGCTGCTGCTGAAGGAGCGGGATCGCACGTCTTCTGAGAGATCGGGAAGAGATCGGGAAGAAGGAAGCCCGGCGCTCGGATCTGGAAAAGCTCTTCTCCAGCAAGGCGGGTCCCCCCTGCCCCGATTGCTTCCCGACGCCCCTCGCCGCTGCCTTCCGCGGCTGTGGCTCGGCGGATCCCGTTGTCTTTGGGGGTCTCCCGCACCGGAGCCGGGCGGATGCCGCCGCAGCAAGAAGGAGAAACCGGCTACATCAGCAAGCCGCTGCCGGGCGGCTGCGAAGTGCCTCCGGTGCCTCCGCGTCGGGTCCGCAGCAGCCGAGCGGCGGCGCTGGGGGCTGCCTTGGGGAGCCGCTGCCGGGCTGGAGCTAGCGGAGGGGCCGGGGCGATCGGAGCGGAGCCTCGGCGCAGCATCAAGTGTGTGCTGGTGGGAGACGGCGCGGTGGGTAAAACCAGCCTGGTGGTGAGTTACACCACCAACGGCTACCCGACGGAATACATCCCGACCGCCTTCGACAATTTCTCAGGTAAATCAGCCGCTTGGGACGGTTCCTGGTGGGTTTTCACGGAAGCATTTAATGCACCTGATCGGCTCTCCGTTCCTCTGGTCACTTCCGACCTCATTGCTGTCCGGGGACCGGGGATCGATCCCTCGCCCTATTGACTCGGCGGCGTCTCCTCTTGTGGATTTTGAATCTTCCAACTTGGGAAGGGGCGGTGCCCGCTGACTGAAGTAGGTGCGCGTGGAAGCGAAGGTTGGCCTGGCCCAGGGGTAGGCAACCTTGGCTCTTTTATGACTCGTGGACTTCAACTCCCAGAATTCCTGAGCCAGCCGTGCTGGCTCAGGAATTCTGGGAGTTGAAGTCCACGAGTCATAAAAGAGCCAAGGTTGCCTACCCCTGGCCTGGCCTGATCGCGGTTTCCTAGCGGAGGGGGGGAGTGCTGGGAAGAAGGGCTTGCAGACCAACGAAACGGATCGATCCCCAATTGCGATTGGGGCGGGGTCAATCGTAAATCACCTCGTAAAATCCCTGCGGGGAGTAGTAGTGGGGGAAAATACAACCCAATCTCTGTGACTGAAGAAGACATCAGCTCCGATAGTCGCTTGTCCAACCTTTTTGTGAGAAGGAAGAATGTACAGACGGTGCCTTCCTTCTCCTTTAAGGGCGGGCAAGCCCGTTTCTGACCTTTACTGTGGTCGATCCAGTAGTTAAAAAGAATCGAACACAGGCGGCTAGTTTTCCATACCCAGTTGTGTAGCGAGCTCTTTGTTTATTCATATAAAATACTATGTTGAATCCTGGGCATCTTTTATTTGTTGCCAGGTGTATATGCCTCTTGCAGTTGTTAAAACTATAAGGGTAGCACTGTGTTTCCTATGTTTTATTGGGAAGCTTTATTCGGTGCATTCAGGGAATTTATTGTCCCTGTAGCATTTTAAAAAAAAATGTGTTCTTTTTGTTTAGTTCATTTTGGAATATGTGATCCTTCTCTGCCATATTTTTCCAGTAGTCCTGGTGATGAGGACTAGTAACTTGTTAACTGCATTAAAATCAGAATCTTTAGGAATGTTGCTAAGGCTTACTCTGGAGGGAGTGCTGTGAGATACAGCATATAGAGCTTAGTAATTTTGGGGTGTTGGCATAGTTTGGTTTATCTATTTATATGGCAAGGGAGTTGCATTAGACTGTCCAACTGTGTTATTCTGTTATCTCAGGGTCAGGGAAATTACACTCTGTTCTCTAGCCTTGGATTTCTTATTCCTTATTTTCTACAATATTGCACTTCTCTGTTGCTTTGGAAATCCTTTGGGCTCACTCATAATCCTTATCCCTTAAGACAGGGGGTAACTCCTACTCATCCTTCTTCCCAGCAGGTTACTTCAGACTTCCTTTTATTTTTCTTGAAAACCATTGTGGAGAGAGAGAGCTTTCTGCTGTGCACTTTGTGAATGTTTGTAATTACATTCTTCTTGACAACTTCCCTAATATTTAAGAAAAGGGTGGTGCTCTGAATTAGAATTCTTTATTGGCCAAGTGTGATTGGACGCACAAGGAATTTGTCTCCCGGTGCATAAGCTCTCAGTGTATATACAAGCAATAAGTGATAAATCGTGATCATAATCATCATAAAATACATTCATCATAAATCATAAGGTACAACATTCAGTGATAGTCAGAGAACACTAAATAAGCAATCAACATAAATCATACTAGAATACTAAATAAAACAATATAAATTGTAAGATACAAGCAACAAAGTTATAGTCATAAGAAGATAAGGAAATAAATAATAGGAAAGATGAGAAGGATAATAGTAATACAGCCCTACTGGGTAATTTGACAGTGTTGTGGGAATTACCATAGTTGTTTAGTAGAGTGATGGCATGGGGGGAAAACTGTCCTTCTGTCTAAGCTAGAAAACACTGGCTCATCATGCTTCTCTTTGGAAGAAGATATTCATTGTTACTTGACTTTTCCCCAAAAAGATGGTTCCTTGAGGGCAGTATCTATATTAGTTGAATCTTTTCTGTAAGGTTTGAAGAGTTTTTATGTGCTTGAAAGCAAACACTGAACAGTAAACACAGGGCTCCTCCAACTGTGGGAGTTTTGTATGAATTTCATTGGGTGCAAGAACATGTTTTTCCAGCCAGCATTACAGGACCACACACTCTTGCATTAACCTGGTGTCAAAATGCAAGGATTTTTGTTTTAATACAAAATATGAGTTGATTATCTCTCTCTAAATTGTCCTATTTGTGCAAGACCTGTAAACCAATCTAAGTTTACTTCAAAATGTGTTCCCTTGAATTTAGTGAAATTGACTCCCAAATAAGCTTATCTGGGTTTTTGCAAACTTGTGGTTCTACAATGGAAGATTTGCCTTTTGTATTCATTTTTTTAAATGTTTGTTTTAATCACTGTAGTGTATTTGATTTTTTTAAAAATATTGTATAATCACTAGTGTATATAGTTTGCTATTATTACGGTTTGTTATAATAACCAATGAAGTATTTGATTTTGTTACAGTTTTTGAGACTTCACATTTATTGCCTTATGCTTATAGTAAACTGGTGTTCTAAACACCTGAAGGGCACAATTTTGCTATCAGTGTTGCAGATTGATAGAGTAGTGACAATAAAGTAATGAAAATAAAGGTTATCTCTAGTGCTTAATCAAAAGCAACATTTATTTATTTATTATCAATTAATCATATTTCTTAACCATCCATCTCTCTCAGAGAGGGGCTTTACCTTGTATAATGGGTGTGTGTGTGTGGGGGGGGGAAACAGACTTCAACCTAATCCACAAGGAAGAAACAGAATGAGAAGAGATGATTTCTCCACAGGGGAAATATGTAAATATTTGTATTGTCTTCTTTGTGATTTAAAGCACTGGGGAAGGATTCCCTAGTCTATATGCTTTTAAAGCAGAGCCTGGTCCTCCTCCCCCCAAAATCAATCTTCAAGCATGTTTAGAGGATGTTTGCGGGGCAAAATCCTCATTTGTGTTTGGGACAACTCTCTTTGTATGAGGCAAATGTCTTTTGGTCACAATTTTCTGCTTCGTAAGGAAAGCCGGAAGCCCTAAAGGGCTTGTGTAAACCCAGGAATTGTTGAGAATAGGGGGGAGGCTGGGGAGAAGAAGCTGACTTGTGGCTGTTAACCACAAACTGACCCAAAGGTAAATGATTAATGTGAGGACAGAGGTAATCCTTAATTCACAGTTAAAAGTTTTTCTGACTCTCCCCTTCCTTCCATTTCAGCTGTCGTGTCTGTAGATGGCCGACCAGTGAGGCTTCAGCTCTGTGACACAGCCGGGCAGGTCAGTAAAGCTGCTTACGTAATTGACACAGCGGTTTTCCTGCTGTGTGTATGTGAGTATATGTGTGTGTCACATATGTATATCAGCACACGTCTGCGAATCTGTGATGGAACAATCATCCTTAGACTTCTTTTAGAAGATTCCACCTCCTTAAATCCTCAGAAGTCCTTAACCTTGGGGGAAGGGGCTTCCCTTGATTTCCCATGTCGGATTTGCCCTTTTCCACCTTCTCACAGCTGCCATTAAGGAACTGGCTCCTTTTTGCCCATCTCATGGCCTGCTTTTCTGAACCTTCCCCTGCTGCCTTTGGCTGGACCCTTGGGTTGCCGTGGTGATAGCCTGGGAGCAGTGCCACTCTGTCCCAGACGGTTTCCCAGGGTGACATATGAGGAGCCCAGGAGCCTACATCCCCCCTGAGCCATGGCTGGGAAGTGGCTCTTTTGTTACCCTGAGGGCCCAAGATTATAATGGAGTCTTTGTCACCAGGACAGTGACAGTCCCTGAACAGGATATGGCAAACATTTGTTTGCAAGAGTGTCATCTATGTGAAAGAAAGTGTGTGGCATGTGGATATGCATATGTGCAATGGAGAGAAAGAAAGCGTGCAAGAGAATGAACTTGTACTTGTGGGCATATATCTGGACATATTTATATCTGGCAGCCTATTTACCATTCAGAATCCGTAGAAAAAGCTTTTTTTTTTTGTTCCTTGTGGGGTATGGGTTCCCGGGAGACTTAGACCCTCCGGCCCGGGACCTTCGGCTGATGCTATGTAATGCCAGGTCCGTGGTAAATAAGGCCCCCCTCATACAGGATCTTATTCTGGAGGGGGGCGCGGACCTGGCAGGTATTACTGAGACCTGGCTGGGCGTAGAGGGTGGAGTTCCACTAGTTGACATCTGCCCGCCGGGTTTTCAGGC
>NW_015388451.1:7155-95905 GCF_001527695.2 Protobothrops mucrosquamatus
GACCTAGGGAGGATTTTATTTGGGGTTTATCTTTTAACAATTCGACAGAGACACAACTTTAAAATTTGATTTAATTCGGTTTTATCGGGGGGGAATGTATTTATGTTTTGTTTTAAATATGTTGTGCGCCGCCCTGAGTCCCGTTGGGAGAAGGGCGGCATATAAATTAAATTTATTATTATTATTATTATTATTATTGGTACACTGGATTTATAGCAGGATTGCATAACATTTTCTAGGCTGAAGGCTACATTAGCTTTCAAATTTAAAAAGTGGACAAGAACAGGACAGAAACCTTAAGCTGAGGTCATTTCAATTACTATCCAGTTAGAATTAAAAGAGATTGTGATATCCCTCTGGTCATGTATTAAAACATTTTCCTCTTCTGGTACATGACATATTAGAGTTCAGTAACAAATTTTGGAGGTCTCTTAGGTCCAGTCAAGCCTTGGGGGCTAGATTGTGCTCCTCTGTCTTGGAAACTTATGTCCATCAACAGTAATGGAGATCTCTCTCTCTCTCTCTCTCTCTCTCTCTCTCTCTCTCTCTCTCTCTCTCTCTCTCTCTCTCTCTCTCTCTCTCTCTCTCTCTCTCTCTCTCTCTCTCTCTCTCTCTCTCTCCCTCTCCCTCTCCCTCTCCCTCTCCCTCTCTCTCTTCTCTCTCAAGGTTTAATTCCTGGCAACTGCCTCAACAAGTTCCTGCGGTTTTCTTGGCAAGGTTTTCAGAATTGGGTTGTCACTGCTTTCATTCTTGAGCTGAAAGAGAGTGACTGACCTAGAGTCACCCTGCTAGAGAGCCAGAAAACAGGCTCCCAATAGCTAGTGCCTAGTGCCCTAACCGCTACATCAAACTGACTTTCACATATGACTTCAAAGTACTTCAAAGCACAAGCCAACTCTATAGAGTAGAACCTTGGGTTTTGTCCCTAAATCTTGCCTGCTGTATGTGCTTCCTATTTTCTTATCAAACCACCCCTGTGCTTTTAATAGAAGAAGTCTGCAAGATCAGGGGCTCAATACTCTTTATTTCAAGATAGGATTAGTGCAAAGTGCTTTACCCAGACTCCCTTTCAGGATTACTTGGAAACTGCTGCTGCACAGCTGGTGACACATAAGAACACATAAGAACCACTTGAGCACAATAATCATAAGGCACTGCATTCATTTCCAATTTATTTTTATTTATTTATTAAATTTACATGCTGCCCATCTCACTCTGCAAAGTGATTCTGGGCAGCCAATAAGTTTTCTGAGTACAGTTCAAAGGAAGGAGTAGGAGAGAGACAGCACCCAAAGAACAGGTTTTGTCAGTCACTGTTCCTGCCCAGAGGGACATCCTCACTTGAGGCTAACCTGCCCCCCCCCCCATATTTCTAAAGAAAGGCAGTTAAAATGCTGTTATTCTGTAAGGTTTGGAGTCTAATGCTATTCATTGTGTTGAGTTTTAAATTGTGGAGACTGGATTGTATTATGGTTTTGATGAAGTTTTCAGGGATGGTTCAAGTTGGAGATTGTATTGCCTTTTAATGACTTAAAATCACCGGGAGTCTTATTATGTGCTTGGGGTACATACATTGTAAGAAATAACACTTATTTTACTACTTCTGATTGACGTCAGATAATCAAGTCAGAGGAAGCATCAGCTGTAGGCCCTGGTAACCTTTTCCCCCTGGGTTTTAGAAAGCCTCTTGGAACTATGGATGCTAATGCCATTTTTTTTCAAGCAAGGCTGTTTCTGTAGCGTGTTTGGTGATGATAAGGGATGAGACAAGAGCCTTCGATTATCTAGGGGCTTTCACATTTCTACCTTGCCCTGACCTCTCCATTTACTCCTGGGTTGTGTAAATTTACAATTATTCCCCTGAGCTATAAGATGCATGACATGATTTCTAATTATGCAATTATTTAGAGCGGCAAACCGTGTAGGTTCACATAGCTGCCATACGGCATCCCACATGCATGATCCCTTAGCAAAGAGATGAGTGCTTTGTTTTGTTCTGTGTTCTTGAGGGGTGTTACATCTGTCAAATAAGTGAGCTAATGAAATCTTGCCTCTTAGACCTCAATTTTCTTCTGCAAGTACCCCCGCAGATGAATTCAAGGAAATTGGGGCTGCACATCTGTATTATTTTCCAAATATGAACTTCCAACCACCAAAACCTCCTTTGTAAATTGATACGTTTGGCGACAAAATGTTGGCACCAGAGGGATATTTCAGAGCGTGTTTGTTTGCTCTTTGCATGTGTTAATTTGAGGCCCTCTGACAAACATTGCTGGATTTTAATTAAAATACCAGCACAAGAGACAAATCCTACCTCTTCAGGAGGCCATTGTTGCCATGTTAATATTTTCCTCTGTTTACTTTCCTTGACTTTAGCTCTTGGAACTTGTATAATTATCAAGCTGTTCCCTTTTCACTTCGAGATCTCTCTTTTTTCCAAGAATCTTTTTTCCAAGATCTAACAATAAAAGCTTTTTCAAAAGCGTATTGTGTAAAGAGTTCCAAAATGGAGCACAGGACAACGTTCATTGTATTGAACCAGGAAGTTGGGGAAGGAGACCATAAGGGGTTATTTTTAGTTCAGATCGTTGCAATAGAAGGCAATAATAAGTATTAATCTAAAGCAGGCTATTGTATTATCTAATGATTTCTTCAGCATGATTTTTGGATTAGCAAAACCCTTCAATATTCAGTAAGAACAAACAAACAAACAAATTTCACCTGCTCAGAGAAGTGAAAGAGATGTAAAGGCAGACTGGTGGAAGAGTGTTGTTCTTTGAATACAAAAGATGCTTCAGATTAGGTTTGGGCATGCATGCTTTGTTGGTGCTTCTTTAAAGGTGCCACATGATCCTGGGGGGGTGGGGGTAGGGGAACTTTTGGTCTAAGGCAGGGGTAGGCAACCTCGGCTCTTTTATGACTCATGGACTTCAACTCCCAGAATTCTTGAGTCAGCTGGGAATTGAAGTCCATGAGTCATAAAAGAGCCGAGGTTGCCTACTCCTGGTCTAAGGAGAAGTTGACAACCAGCAGCAAGATGGACAGACCCAGTTACAGTGGCAATAACTGCACCATTGGCACAGTAAAAATTAAAGTCATCCAAGGTTTGGATCACTAATCATGAGCCAATACTTCACCAGAAACAAAATTCATTTTGACTGGGTTCAAATTTTATGTTAAACTGTAATTTTATCAGAGTGTGGGTAAATCCCATGGTTTTAAACCAGAGCTTATTACTGTATGAAAGAAGCAGTCTCTTGTGGTTTGTCAAAAAAGCCAGCATTAAAACAATGACTCAATGTGAAATGCAATCTTAGCAGTTGTATTTCGAGGAAGATGTTTCTAAAGTCAACTTAAAATCCAGGATTTTGATTTGTTCAATTTGTTTATTTGATTTATGTATGCAGGCATTCAGTTTGCTACCTCCAAAACTCTAGAGCAGAGGTGGGGAACTATGGCCCCTTTATGACTTGTGGACGTCAATTCCCAGAATTCCAGAGCCAGCCAGGAATTCTGGGAGTTGAAGTCCACAAGTCATAAAAGATCCTTAATTCCCCATCCCTGCTTTAGAGGAAGGACAATGGAAGGGGACCCTACTGAATAAATCCCATGCCAATGGATCATAATAGAAAACCACATGCTATTCTGATAAATCCAGGGCTTTTTTTCAGCCGGAACGCGGCGGAACCGCGTTCCGGCACCTTTTTCCGGGCCGGCCGCACCGGAAATAGCCCCTCCCACACCGGAAATAGCCCCTCCCAAATTTTACTTGCATTCCTGTTCTCTAAAGGGGCGGTCCTAGGGTTTGATGAGGGCGTGGCCAGGTTTGAGTTCCGCCACCTTTTCTCCGAGAAAAAAAGCCCTGGATAAATCTAATTAATTTATAAATATTATGTAGTTTAAGATAACAGATTTAAGCTGAAGAAAAATTTGGGGTGTGTGTAATTACTCATTCTCTGCTTCTCCAGCTGCCACCATTTATCAAACTAGTTATAGAGTGGTGTAAAAAGCTAAACTGGCCCATTAGTAAGTAAATGCAGCAAAGCAGCTATTAAAAAGAAAGCAAACAGTAGCATAGACAATGACTCATGTACAAATTCTGTGCCATGGTATTATATGTGTGTGTGTGTGTGTGTGTATATACTCACACAAAGACATGCAAACACACACAAATACTGTTTGCTAGGTTGTAGCTAGTATGTTAGATTTGATCAAGCGCTGAATTGAATTTCCCCATTTCCATAGGCAGTTTATGGCAGTATTATGATTTTGATTCCTGAGAAATGTTAGGCAAGCCTTCTTCAATTGAAGAAGACCACATATGGCAGTGTTGGTTTTTGATTGAATTATTTTTAATATTTTAATACTTTAAGGTTCTTCACTTCGTGAAGGTCTTCAGTTCTTTCATTTTCTCTAATTCATATAAGTATTCAATCCATGTTGTACACAGGTTACCCTTGAGTCTGGGAGGGGAGTTCCATCCCCACCTCATGATCACAAGACTTTAATAAATACTTTATGCATGTGTCAAAACCTGGCCTCCCCCCCCCCCAATTTTGCATGTGCATAAAGTAGCAAAGAGCAAGGCAAAACTCACAACGAGGGGAAACTTACACCTAACAACTATAGATATGCAAACCATGGGTAATGGCCCCACAGATAATGAGAACCACCTATAATTTCTGCTCTTCCAACATCAACAATAGTTCCTGTCTTTTGTGAGAAGGCTGCCTCTTTGAAATGAATGAACGAAGATTGCATCATAGCAAAGCCAATCCCTTGAATCAATTCTGTTTTTCAAATATGGTTGCAAGCTAATGTTGATGCTGAATGATGGTACTGGCTGTGTGCTCACTTCTGTATTGTGGAACCACATGGGACAGTCTATTTATGGTTTGGCCAAGTAGTTGTGCTACAGTGCACAACTAAATAATTTAAAACAGTGCACAACTAAATAATATAATATAAAACAACAAATCAACAAAAATGTAATTGCTTCAAGGAGGAGAGTTCTAATTTCCTCTACAGTTGTTAGTTTTCTTTGTTCAGGAACTTTTGCCTTCCATGTCTTCTTTCCTTCTCTCTGAGGTAGCATTCAGACAACTGGTTCCTTGCTACATGCCACCTTGGTACAGTTGGTGGGAATAACCCTGCTCTGCAAAACAATTATGGTTGTTCTTTTTATAGAACTTGTTGTATGCCCATTTAGTAGCTGATAAGAATGGTTTTGTTATATCAGTAAGGAAAACCACCACTTTCTATGATGCACATTGCTTTTAGGGAACATAGAAAGCTCCTTTCGTTACTATAAAGTTACTATTCACATTACTTTTATTTTTGCACAGGATGAATTTGACAAGCTCCGCCCACTGTGCTACACCAACACAGACATCTTTTTGCTGTGCTTCAGTGTAGTGAGCCCTTCATCTTTCCAGAACGTGACCGAGAAATGGGTCCCTGAAATCCGATGTCACTGCCCCAAGGCCCCTATTATTCTCGTCGGGACCCAATCGGACCTCCGGGAAGACGTCAAAGTACTAATTGAGCTTGACAAATGCAAAGAGAAGCCTGTGGCAGAGGAGGCCGCAAGGCTCTGTGCCGAGGAAATAAAAGCCGCCTCTTACATCGAGTGCTCCGCTTTGACTCAGAAAAACCTCAAAGAAGTCTTTGATGCAGCCATTGTGGCTGGCATTCACTACTCGGATACTCAGCAACAGCCAAAGAAATCCAAAAACAGGACTCCGGACAAAATGAAAAACCTCTCCAAGTCCTGGTGGAAAAAATATTGTTGTTTTGTATAGGGTTTTTTTTTTTGCAGTGAAAGCCTTGGAAATGGCAGTTTGATCATTGAGGGTGATTTGAGGTGACTTTTGCTGAAAAACTCTCTCTATTCCAGAATTCACAGTTAAAATCCACCACTGAACATGCTGCTAAAATTATCTCTTTCCGATTGAGATGGGGATGAGCGTGAGCTGAGAAGCTGAGGTTGACCAAATTGGGGGGTTTTCCCACTAGTGGTAGTTTCTTTTTATTGAGGACTGCTGGCCTACACTTTGGTGGAACTGAAAGTTGAATCATGAATTCACTATATACAGGTGTAGGAAAGGCTAGAACCTTCTTAGGTTCTCCTAAGAAGTCTACATGACGACTGTGAGGACTATCCTACAGTCCAATTATTGTTTTGCAGGTGGATGTCTAAAACTGTGCCTCTTAGGACATTTGGCTCAAAATGGAGAATTTCCCTGCCTGCATCTGCCTGCCTTTTTAGTATTGTAGGCTTCAGGAACTCTACATCACATTTCTGAAATGTACATTGTGTTGCTAAATTAGCAGAATCTGCACGTGAATCTGATATATTTTTCTTAAAATGATATGCCTACTTTATGCACAGTGTGGGGAATGCCATAACAAATAGAGCAGCTGTGCAAAATTGTATCTTCCTTGTATACCCCAACTGACAGATCCCTTTTACACCATGAAATGTGCATGCTTGTTGGCTTGGAAAAAGGGGAAATCATATTTTGAATAGCAATGGGCTTCTTTTCTATTTATAGAGGATATATGACATCAAAGATGTATCAATATCTGAAGAAATATGGTGCAAAATGTAGATATTGGTGGTCTTGGTGATTCCTAATCTGATGCCAATCAGTGCAAGCCTGACTTACCTTTGTTCATTTGTAATCTATAACATGAAGCGTTCTAAGTTGGGAAAAGCTTGTTTAATTTCACATGGAAACCTTTTTTCATAAGATAATCTCAACTAATTTTTAGTCTTCTTTGCTGAACCGGGTATCACAATACTGTGTCATTGAAACAATATTTGCTCATATAAGATAAACTGGAAAGAAAAAAACTATTAACTGTTCAAAATTCCAGAAAGTCTATTTTTTTAAAAAAAGTCAGGAAATTTAATCTAAGCAAATGTGCATAGTGTTGGGAATTGACTTTCATTCAAAAGATGCCAAATCTTTTACTGGCAATGTTCGTGTAGCAATAAATGACGGCAAATGCTGGTTTACCAGTGCTCTTAAGTACTTGGAGGACATGCTTTTGTACCAGTTTTATTCAGTCTTCCATATTTGAATAAACCGAACATTGGCTAAATGCCACCTATTTTCGTGGCTTGGGTGAGTTTTTAGGACCATGCAAAGAATAACAAAAGCAAAACAGCTTTTCTTTGCAATAGATTAAACTAAACTGTGTCTGAACTGTTGTAGATTTATTATGTAATTGCACATCTGTTTTGGGGATTCCTGTTCTAATTAAGTAATGCAATACAGAGATTAATTTAAACTATAACTGGGCTACTTTAGTAGCTTGATTTTTCTGTCTAATTTTCCTTCCTTGCTTTTATGTAGCTCTTTGCATTTATAATATGATCAGCCTATGTTTGAACTTAAGAAATAATTATCATTCCTGGATGAACCTTGGTTTCAAGTGTTCTTTCTCCATGTGGCTCTTTTTTATATATAGATAGATATCATGTGCTAGGATAAAATAACCCAAGTATTAACTTTCATTTTTAAACTAACTACATTTCACTATAACATCTGACTGTGGGAATTCTAAATTTTAAAAGCAGATTTTTAAATGCCAGGAACAAAACATAATTGCTGATCTATGTTGGAATAGATCAAAAATATTTTGTTTAAAAAAATTCACACTATAGGATCATTAGCACACCATGGCTGGTGCTAACCATAGCTTAGATTGAATGAATCTTTGGGATATCTCCCTTCTACAAATCACCAGCAATTTATTTTGCATCACTTGTATCATGCAAAATTAATATGAAGGCTACCTCATATCAGATGTCAAGAGAGAGAACCAAGATTCAACCAGGATCAGAGATGCTGAATCATTGTGACTGCATCCCAACAAGAATTTCTGCATCACACTAAACAACTCTTTTATGAATATCAGGATAATAATTTGTCATCCCGTATCTTTATGCTTATTTTACCACTATACAGATTCTCTTCTGCTGCATTGTAGTTTTGTTTATTTTGGATTTCATATAATGCATGGCCAGTCATTTGGGTTAAGAGTTTTGGGACTATTGGGACTTGTTCAACAAAAGGTGTCTAGCACGTTGCCTGAATTGCAGCATTGCAATCAGAGGCCCACATCAAATGAATATTCTATGCATCTGATGAAATGAAGGTAATTGACAAATCAAATCATTTTTTAATCCCTGAGTATCTTTGTGATTATTCTGCAGCAAACTCACATGGCTACTCTACGTAGAGGAATGCTGGTTTCTTTTCACTAAGTGTACTTGCATTGCTATCAGAGGAACTGTAGATAATTGAAGATTACAAAAGTGATGCTTTGATTTCCTCCTGACACATAATTGTTGGTGTTGATACTTCCACATTCCTATTGTGTCTGAATTCGCCTCACTGGGGTCCATAGTTATAATCTGAGAAGCCCAATGAATAAAACTGATATGAGATCCCTGTGGATGGCTACCAAATTTTTCTTAAGTCTTGTGTATGAAAAATGCCAGTTGGATGCCAAATGGAAAATTCCCAGTTACCCGATGGTCCAGGTGCTGAAAACCTTTGCTCTCTAGGAATCCATTTTCTCTCAACTTTGGGATGAGTAGTTGCCTACAAAATTGGTTAAAGATGTTGAGGTTTTAAAAAACTGATCAGGATGTGCCTCTTATTGTAAAGTCATGACTCTAACTCTTTTAATGGAGAAATAATGAAGTGCATATAGTAATCACATATACAAATTAGAAAAAAAAGGGGGGGGAAGAATTCCTTTTGGGTTGTTTTTCACTGCTAGTGTCACTTAGACTTTGAATTTTCTCTGCCTCACTTGTGCTATGCAATAGCCTGTCTAACCTTTTACCTGCCAGCTATCCTGGACTATAACCATCAGCATTCACAGCGGCTAGGAAGGCTCTGAGTCATAGTCTAATGTAATCTGAAGGGCACAGACTAAGCAAACTGCTTTACAATATCCTCTTTTCACCCATTTATATACATGCAGCAGAAGGAAAAAAATAGATGTGTGGTCATCTTTATAGATAATAAGTGAAAGACGGCAGCGATATCTAACGGTGTGACTAAGTCTGGCTAAAGAGCAGTTCTCTGGACCCACCAGGCTCTCTGTCCTGTCTTGCATCAATTGATTGGTGGTTTGTTTTTTTTAATGGGAAACTGGCAAAAGTACCAACTTTTGGCACCCTCAGAATTTAGAACACTGTCTTTGGAGACTACAGACGTTCAAAAATAAAGATGATAGCTGTCGGTAGTTGAGGACATTTGTTCTTGCCTCTAAAATTAAAAAAAAGGGGTAGGATAAAAGAAAATTCTTTTGCCTCCTATCTTTCATCCCCTATTTCCTGGTCCTGGTTTGGCTCAAATTCTCTCCAATATAAAAAAACAAACAAACAAACAAAAACAAATAGGTTCTTCCAGAGGAAAATAAAAATTTTGAAGAACTCATTTTTAATCCCAAGTATGCATAATCTAGAATGCACATAAATTGTTTTACAGTTTCTCACTAGAATATCTAATATAAAATAGTTTTCTTTTAAAAAAAAGATTAGATTTCCCCTTCTGTTTTTATTACTGTGTTATGAAAATATAAAATATGGATGATTTTAGAAATGGAAACTTCCCTTTTTGCTGCTAAAATTTGGGAACAAAAGAGAATAGGTGCATTCCATAAGTGAATAGCAATTAACTTTATGTAACCCACTAAAGATTGCTTTGTTTCAAGAAAGTATGTAACTTGTAATAAGTATTTTGTTTTGGTGCAAACAAATGTAGCAGTTTTGCAGTGCTGCAGATACCAATATAATGCAGGCTGCCTACATTTTTCTAGACTTTGGATGAATTTTTTTTTTTTGGAATGTTACTAGAAATGTGGAAGTAAAGATTTTTTTCTATAGTTTGTTATCTGCTGTGCCTTATGAAAAGGGTTTTCAAAAGTATAGTGCATGTTGAAAATGAGCTTTCCAGAAGGACAATATAAATCCGTTCTCCAACCTGAAATAAATCTAAAACCCTGGACTTAGAGTTTGGTACTTCCTCTTGTTCAGTTCACAATCTGTCACAGGTAAGGCTTCTTGGATACATGGAGAATTTCATCCAAAGAGAAGCATTTCAAGGCTGCTGTCTGTCATTGTGGCTTAAGTTCCATTTCCCCCCCCCCTCTTAACATCCTAAACTTGATCAGTGTGATTTCATTGTAGCAAGGATGAATGGAGTTCCAGGAGATGATCTTCGGCCTACCCCACCGCTTGAATTCCCAAGTTGATTTGGTCCATCTGACTTTGGATGCGGTCTCAGTAATGGGAGCTTATTGCTGGACTGAACGTTAGCCTTAGGAAACAATCTTTTAAACCAGGAAGATGAAGAACCTTCAGGGCTATGCAAGAGGCAATCCCCTCTGTTGAGTGTTTGAAGGACTGACCATCTAATACTATTACTGATTAATCAAAAATAAGTAAATGTACATTGGATTTTTAACTAAAATTGTTTGTGCAGTTGTTATTAATAATATCTCTTTCCCCCCCCCCCCACAAAAAAAAAATCCTGAATGAGCTTAGGTCCATGAAACAATTGAGATTGCTGAAGGAAGCCATGGTTTCTTGGACTGCCTGGATAAATGGTGTCATTTCAAAACTTGAAATGTCAATTTTCTTTCATTATTATCTCATATTTCTTTGGGAAGTAACAACATCTGCTCCTGCAAGGCCAGGGGGATTTTTCAACCGTAGCAACTTAAAAGATATCCAGGCTTCAATGGCCAGAATTCCCCAGTAAGTGCAGACATCTTAAAGTTGCTAAGGTTAAGAAATATTATTCAGGACTGTATAGTAATGTAAGTCGGTCTCCCTGCCCCATCATCCTGCAACCCTGAAAGTTGTGGCCCAGAATCATTCAATGAACTTGATGGTTAACGGGGAATTTGAAGATGAAGTTTCCCACTCCAAGTCCTACATCTTAACCTTTATACAGTATTACCCAATGGCCAATGATTTCCAGGGGACGTGGAGGCACAATGAGCGACTCTCGAATGTGAGAAAGGATGGCTTCATTCGTTTGCTGCCAAAGTCCAAGCTCTGGGCAGGCTGCTCTGTTGACATGGTTCAGACTTCCACTTCATTGACATATTTACTGAGCCTTTTTTTACAGATCTGTTTCTCCCGTCTCTAGGCATTAGTGGTTAAAGAGCCAAACTGCAAACTGCCTTCTCTGCTGTGCCAGTCAGATTCTTTTTTTGTGATAATTCTGACCAACCTTTTTCTTTTCATTCAGGTACTACAATTTAGGCTTCTCTATCATGCATGTATGAAAGAAGATAGAAAAAAATATACAGTATGGAAAGAATCCAACCGACATGTTATAGAGCCTATTAAAGTACTTCTGTGGTGTGCTGTTGGCACTCTTATAGTAGTACTGAAGGTTTTTTTTTTCTCTTCTGTACTGTAACAGTAGTTTGGTTTGGGAAAGGTTCAAAATCTTCTATCTGTGACACATTAATACTGTTATAGCTTGACGAGAGTAGAAAGAGGTAAGGCTCACAAAAAGCAATGTATTTTTTAAGACAATGCAATTGCCCATTTTTACATAACTACTGAGCTACTTAATTAAAAAGTTTCAACTATTCAAAACAAAAATGTCTATGAAAGTTTTGGTTATTTTGATCTTGCGCCAGGAAAAAAAACTCTAGCAATATACTATAGATTAGCTTTTCTTAATTTGACATTCATCATATGTGCTTGGATTATCAGACTAGACTGAAGGGTATTCTAGGTAAACATGTTTATCCCCAGATTTTGTTAAAAGTACCAGAATAAATGCAGCACAGAGTCCAAGGAATGGGTATGGGGTGTATAAAAAAGTCGGAAGATGGTGGCTATGGCTGCATAATAGTAATCCTACCCATTTGTTTTTGTTCCACACATGTAAAAAAGCGGTGGGTTTTGATGGCTGTGCCATATCTACTTTTATTTGTATTCTGGAAACTTAAGGCAAAGAAGAGGCCCCTATAACTTCAAAACTACACTTTTGTGTTTAAAAAATAAAACAAACAATTCTCTATTAAAATCCAGATGTGATAATTGGGTGACTAAGAGCCAATAAACAACCTGAATCCTGGGAAGATGGAGATCTTTTGCATGGTTGGTTGCCAGGTATAGGAACTGGGAACTGGGTGGATGTGACTAGCATTCTCAGAATGTGATTAGAAGGTGCTCCAAGAAATCACTAATGAAACAAGT
Source organism: Protobothrops mucrosquamatus (assembly GCF_001527695.2). NCBI lineage: Eukaryota > Metazoa > Chordata > Lepidosauria > Squamata > Viperidae > Protobothrops > Protobothrops mucrosquamatus. The sequence continues at coordinate 19,403 of NW_015388451.1, forward strand.
TCCAAGTATCCTATTGCACCTTTCGGTTACTGCTTCAGTTCCGCTCTTTCCTGGGAATCATGTTTATGCATTGGTGACCTCCTGTTTTAATATTGTAATGTTCTCTGCTACAGATGGTGCAGAAGGTGGTTATTATTTTGTAGAATGGGACATTTTTGCTGAAACAACTGTGCCAGTGGTGGGATTCAAATATGTGAACAATTGGTTCTCTGTATGGATGCCGTTTCCAGAAGTCCGTTCTGGGCTTGGGCAACAAAAAATTAGCTACCGGTTCTGCCGAACTGGTGCGAACCGGCTGATTCCCACCACTGAACTGCACTAATCAGCAACTGAGTCAGGTTCAAAGGTTTGCTTATGTTTATAAATCCTTAAACAACTTGGGATCTAAATATCCAAGCAGAGTGGACATATTACAAACCTAGTTGACTATTAAAATCATCAGAAAGTCTTACTTCTTCTCTCAGGCTTTCCCATGATGGTTCAGTTTTGTTTTCTTCTCCTTGTTCATTTTTTTAAAATACAAAACAAAAACCTGAGTCTGTTTTTTAATTGTTTTAATAAAATAAATAAATGAATAGTTCAAGGTCAGCAAGCTTCTCACATATAAAATATCATAAGTAGATTTAGTTTCAATAAAGAAGGTTTTGTCATTTGATTTTTGGGATATGACTCAGGCAGTTGTCATTCTTGGAACCTTTTCAGACACACATGGATCTTAGAAGCAAGCCTGACTTTTCTCAACTTATGCAAACAGACAATGGTGGGATTCAAATATGTGAACAACCGGTTCTCTGTGTGGATGCCGCTTCCAGAAGTCTGTTTGGGGCCTGGGCAACAAAAAATTAGCTACCAGTTCTGCCGAACTGGTGCGAACCAGCTGAATCCCACCACTGCAAACAGGTGCTGTTTTATGACTGCTTTTGTCTCATTTGTTTTAAGAATGAAAGTGGGAAACAGCATTTCCTGAAGACAGCTACTGTAGTCTTTTGATTCTATACCTCCCTTTCCTCCCCTGAGCAATTCTCATGAACTTTCTTCTCTTTCCTAGAGCCGTTTCACTTCAGGATCCCCTAAATTTGATTCTATCACTGTGGTGTACCATACAATGTCTGCAGCATGCAGGTTTTCTGCATAAGAGGCGATGCTCTCCTGAAGAATAGACCCCATTTCAGTTCCCTTTCAGTTCCCAATTTTAATGATTGGCTACTCTCATGGATCGTTGCCCAAGAGGTCTTTGTTTTATTTTTAAATTCTCTATAAAGTTGTAGATACTCCAGCCTGTTGATCCGTTATTCTAGTACACAGACGATGCTCTATTTGGTTACCAAAGGACCCATATTTGGAGAACAGAATTAATTTTTAGAACATATGATTTCTGCCAAGAGCTTTGGAATTTAGTGCCCCATTTGTAAGAACTAGGTGTCTAAGATGTCAGAAGTGAAGAGGAATATGTGGCACCACCCCTTTCCATTGAGTTGCTTTTGATCTGCCTGCTCATCTTTTCCCTAACTCGACTGTGAAAGACAGCATGAGATGAGTGGCAACAGCAGAGTCAGAATTTGTCCAGTTCTGATTTCCATTGTTATCATATTGATCTAGAAACCATCCCAGCTTTTCTATAAAATGTTTTTAGGAGGTAAAGGAAGCCTCACGATGGGAAATCTTGCTTTCCAAACTGCAACAATATCTCTTGGTTTGGAAGAGATGTATCATATGTAGGTGTCTAAGTGTCCAGGAGTCTCTCAGGGCCCATCTTGCAAAAGCTTGCTGATCTGGGTTACCATAAAGAGATTATAAAGCCTTTGAATTTATTGGCTGGACTAGAGGGAGAAAGTCTTCAGTTAGAAAGAGGGTTTGGACTACTTTAAACCAAGACCCAAGCAAGAATTGTATATGGTCATTTGGATAGCTACATCCATGGTATTTTTCCCATGGTTCATGAGATGTGCCTGAACCATCTGCCTGGGCTAATCAGATTATGAAGGAAACCCTTCATGTTAAGATGGGAGCACAAGAACTAGTTATAAATATCTGTACCCAATTAATAGCATAATGGAGCAAGAACCAGCCTGCAATAGTTATTGCTGGTACTAAACCAGCTCAGAAGTCTGGAGATCAACCACTACTTGCCTGTGCACAGCATCAGAGAGACCTGTGATTTGTATGCAAAAAAAATATAGAAATCAGATCTTATTACTTTTTTAGTCTTACATTTTTCATCAATCTCAGTTAAGCTTACAAGCTGTATTTAATAACATTTTTATTGCTACTTTTCATGAACTTCCATTTTTTTTATCTTAACTTCCAAGGCAGAGACTTGGGAGATTCTCTGTCTTTAGATATATTTGAGAAGATCCTGGGAATTTTGATCTTGACTTAGAGCAGCTCGCTATTTATTACACTTTTCATGAATCTGATGAAAAGTGAAGTTCATGAAGTTTAGCCTGGACAAACTTCGACACCCGGTGAAGACATGGGCTGGTGGATGTCTGAAGTATCTGCAACTTTCATGTTTCTGGCAACTATCTTGAGGATGGCTTATATCTTTGACAACTACTGGTTCAGCTTAATCCATCCATGTAACTGGAAACCTTTGAAATGTAAACAACACTTGTTTTGTTCATTGGAGGATGTGATGCTGATATCCTGAGCAGTTCTGATTGTCTGTTAACCTTCAACGAATTCTGTCTCATTCATGTTATTCAACCCTGAATTTTCCCCAAAACTGGAAGCATTGCTTGGATAAGCTTTAGGTGATATAACAAGCTGATATGCCTTATGTATTTTTGCTGCCCTGTAAGCTGCAGCTGTACACATCTGGAAAGCACCCAACTTGGATTAGTAAGATCTGGTTGTGCTTAGCCCTGTGGTAACTTGTACATGTGTGCTGTGGTTTGATCAAAAGAACTTTTCAGCCTCTGGGTCTGAAATATGGGGTGAGGTAGAAGCTGAGTTTGATAAGAATGCCTTGAAGTAAGTCCATTGTAAATAAGATTTCCCAGGACACTAAATCCTTTGTCATTTTCTGATGGATGAACATTCCTGGAATAGGATTTTATATTAAAACCATGTGCTTTGAGAAGCTGTAATTAGGAAAAAGGGACAAGGCATGCGTATGTTTTGATTCACAAGAGCACAGTCTCAATACAACGAACCTTTCCCTCTGGACGTGTGTCCTTGTGAAGGAATTATGTATTTATCAAGCTGCTTACGTCACTGTAGAATCTCTACAAGCCGCCAGCATTGAAGGCTGGTTGCTATGCCAAAGGGACAATTCTAGTAGATGTATATTTTGACTGTATGTGTGTTGCATAAATCAGCTCAGCAGTCTCATGGTCTGAGGGTGGCTTCTTCTATTCCAGTTATAAGTGATACTTATGCTGAAGACAGCAAGCTCCCTTAGGACCCCCAGGGGAGGCTGCATCTAGCTGCCACTTCCACCAATTTTTGCATCCTCCAAATAAACTCATTTAGAACAAAACCTTACAGAAGCTTATCAACTACCCTTCCCTCAAACCTGGAAGAACAGACAGGTTTTCAGCCCCTTTTAGAAGATGGAAGCCATATTTATTTCTGGAGGAATGCCATTCTAGAGGGCTGGTACCATGACACAGAAGGCATCCCTCAGAGACCTTCATAGGGGGGTGATTGATGAGGGTGGCAGCAAGATGTAACCTGTCCTGTGACTCCTAAGGAACCTGTTTAATTGAGGGGTCTAGAATTCACCATTTAGTCAGATCCTACCAGATTTTGTGAAGAAATATATAATATATTTCCCCTGTTGCTTCTGATTTCTTTCCTTGTTGCATTGACTTTGCTTCCTTTTCTTCTGCACCCCATGCCTTTTCTTGTCCAAAGTTTACAAGGTTGCTACTTTTTGAATATAGAGAATCTTCTAAAATCTTTTCAACCCAGAGCCAACATAAAATGCTGTATCAAAAAAAAAATCAGTAAATTTAGGATTGGTCAAGGATATTCTAGGAATATCTTAGGAAGGACCATAGGTCTATCCTAATATGAAGGCTGTCCAGGAAAATACACTAAATTACTAGTGTCCAGATCTGGTCACCATTACACACAAAAAATGTTGAGTCTCTGGAAAGTGTACAGAGAAGAGCAACGAAGATAATAAAGGCTCTGGAGGTAAATCGTATGATGAACAGTTGGCGTTCCCTAGATATGTCTAGCCTATCAAAGAGAAAGATCAGAGGAAGACATGAAAACTGTGTTCCGTATCTGAAAGGCTGTCACAAAGAAGAAGGGATTGACTTATTCTCTAGGACACCAGAGGGCAGGACAAGAAGTAATGGGTGGAAGCTTATCAAAGAGAGATACAACCTAGAAGTAAGGAGAAATTTTCTGACAATAAGAGCAATTAACCAATGGGATAGTTGCCTCCTGGGGTTGTGGGTGCTCCATCCCTGAAGGATTTCAAAATCTCTTGACTGAGGGTGAAGGTTCACTCTCTGAGTTTGTGGGTTGGTTTCTGAACGTTTCATTACCAGGCTAGGTAAGATCTTCAGCTGAGTTTAGGGGATGCCAGTGTTTAGGGAATCTCTTGCCTGGGATGATATAAGACTCCTACCTTGAACAGGGAGTTGGACTAGAAGACCTCTGAGGTCCCTTCCAACCCTATGATTCTATGTTTGTTGATATATGTTCCTATACAACTTGATACATGTTCCTAAACAAGTCATTTATACCCTAAAAAGTTGGTATGGAGGAATAGGATATGATTTTTGTGAAGTGCACTTAATGTGTAGAAGCAATTCAAAAGATTGGAGATACCAATGAATGGTCATTTACAGGACTGGTCTATTGCCAGGTTTTGAATTTTATGCATAACAATTTATTGATGAGTGAGGAAATCAGGGAAAAAATATAAATAACAGGTTAAGTGCTGAAAACAGAAAAAGAGAGAAAGAAACAAGCCATTTTGGTATAATAATAAGAATAAGAATACCATCAAAATGTGAACAGGTTCTTGAGATCTTTATCTTAGTCATGGGGACACATTGCCATATTTGGGATTTAGGTTATTTTATTTCTAGTTTAATGAAAAGAAGGACTAGGGGTGACATGATAGCAGTGTTCCAATATCTCAGGGGTTGCCACAAAAAAGAGGGAGTCAAGCTATTCTCCAAAGCACCTAAAGGCAGGACAAGAAGCAACGGATGGAAATTAACCAAAGAAAGAAGCAACCTAGAACTAAGGAGAAATTTTCTGACAGTTAGAACAATTAATCAGTGGAACAGCCTACCTCCAGAAGCGGTGAATGCTCCAACACTGGAAGTTTTAAAGAAGAGATTGGACAGCCATTTGTCAGAAATGGTATAGGGTTTCCTGCCTGAGCAGGGGGTTGGACTTGATGACCTTCAAGGTCCCTTCCAACTTTATTATTATTGTTGTTGTTGTTGTTGTTGTTGATCATCACACAGTCAGCCAGATGTTCAAATTGGATTTGGCATTTTTGTCTACCTATCCAGTCCTTACCAAGGACCTGGGATAGGCAGATGTGGATGTTTGATGGTATTACAGATATCGTCGCAGGATGGAAGCAGTTCCTAGTAAAGGCACCTTTTGCAATTGACTAATGGCGAATTTGTCAATGCCAATGGTGTTCAAGTGGTGCTCCAGTTGTTTTGGGATTGCACCCAAGGCGCCTATTACTATTGGTACCACTCTTGCTTGCCTTTGCCACAGTATTTCTATTTCTATTTGTAGGTTTTTGTATTTTGTTATCTTCTCCAGTTCTTTCTCGTCTATTCTGCTGTCTCCAGGCACTGCCACATCCACTATCCAGACTTTTTTGTCTTTCTTATCGACAGTTGTTAAATCCGGGGTGTTATGTTCCAGGTGCTTGTCTCTTTGAATTCTGAAGTCCCAGAGCAGTTTAATTTTATCATTTTCTATGATTTTCTCTATTTTATGATCCCACCAGTTCTTGCTTACAGGCAAATGATATTTCTTGCAGATCTTCCAATGTACCATTGTTGCTACTTTGTCATGCCACTGCTTGTAGTTAGTCTGTGCGATCTTCTTGCAGCAGCTTACCAGGCGGTCCACTGTTTCTTCAGCTTCTTTGCATAGGTAGCATTTACTGTCTGTTGCTGTCTTCTCAATTTTGACTTTGTATGTATTTGTCCTTAAGGCTTGGTCTTGTGCAGCCAGAATTAGTCCCTCGGTCTCTTTCTTCAATTTTCCTGCTCTTAGCCATTGCCAGGTCTTGTTATTATCTGCTTTCGCAGCTATTTTTTTAATGTACTGGCCATGTAGTGCTTTGTCTTCCCATGCCTCTATTCTGTTCTTCATTTGGTCTTTCTTGTAAGCCAGTTTGGTCTCTCCAGTAGTCAGTAAGCCTTCCTGATATACTAATTTCAGTGCATCTTCATCATTGTCCTTCAGATATTCTTCCAAAGCCATTTTTTCTTCTTCAACCACCTGATGTAATAATAATAATAATAATAATAATAATAATAATAATAATAATAATAATAATAATAATAATAATAATAATTATTATTATTATTATTATTATTATTATTATTATTATTATTATTATTATTATTATTATTATTATTATTATTATTATTATTATTATTATTATTATTATTATTATTATTATTTCCAGAATGTCATTCCCCCCATTCCACTATAGAAATTTCATGAGGTCTAAATAATACAAACAAGATAGTAACTGTTAGATCAGTTCCTGGTCACATGCATTTAGAACAAACTTGTTTTATGAAAAGCAAATTAAATTCCAGTTCAACTAGCTAAACCATGGTTTGCTTTGCAGAGTCTAAACCATGTTTTACAAAGCACAGTTAGCTTGTACAATATGTTAGGCCAGAACGCAATTCGTTTTGTTGAGTTTGGGGAAAGAAGAAGTCATTTATTTGTTGCTGGCAGGGTCAGCACACATGAGGCATTTTGCCTGGGAACGAAATACTCTACCAATGAGTTAAGAAGAAGAGAAGCAATCAGGAGCTTGCAACCAGGAACAACAAAGTTAAGGAGGTGTGATGGGGAGAGGAATACACTGATCTCCCCCTCCAAACACTAAGTAGCAAGGTAAATTTAGCAACTGCGTGAGAAAGTAAGGAATAGCTTACTTATATAGCTGAATAGAATGGATTGATGATATGCAATCAAGGTGGCACTTACTCTTAGGTGACTACATTGATAGACTGTCTCCAACAGGATTTGTTACCAACCTGGAACATAACTGAGTCCATTTCCCTTGCTGGTGATCGTCCTTTTTCCTTCCACCTTTCTCAACATTATATAGGCTATATAGGTCAGGAGCTATTTTTAGGTGAAACATTCCTGAGATTATAAAAAAAAGTATATGAAACTTTTCAACAGTAAGAAGTACAAAGGCCAAAAGTCAGTAAGAAAGAAGATATCTTCTATTTTGTTGCCTGAAATGTCAAATTTATAATGGTGAGTTTATGTTTGGTGAAATAGGCTCCTGGCTCTCAATAAAATTCATTGCTTTGAAACTAAGGAAGTGAAGTTGGAGTTGTTTGGAGAGCCAGAGGGTTATGTAGAGGAGATCTGGAATGTAACAGCCTTATCTGTTCCCAGAAGGACAACTTTCTGGGTAGCAAAAGACAAGGAGCTCGAGGAAGAAGGATTTCTTCTATATTTGCTTATTGCCAATATCCATCTTTAAAACATTGCCATTTAGCAAACTTTGGGAAGTTGATTATACCACCAGTACACATGAGGGGGGGAAAAAAAGCAGAACTCTGAAAAAAGTGTGGACAAAGGCAAGATCATTCAAGAGATGGCATGACGGTGCCCCTTGTTCGCAAAATTCTAAATTAAGGTGACCAACTTTTTTATAATGAAAAGGAGGACACAAATAAATATCATAAATAAAAGAAACATTTTATTCATTGCAACAATAATACAGAATGCACTATAACATGATAAATGCATAATAAAAACATTTGTAACAATAACATTTTATATTGTAATTATGCTTACATGCCGCGCCCCCGCCCGCAGCCGCCCCGCCAGCACTGCTGCCCCACCGTGTAGAGCGGGCCCCGCAGCTCCCAAAGCACCAGCTGTGCTGGCTCCGGCCCTGGGGGGCAGCCCGCCGTCAACACACCCTGCTTGCAGCTGCCCTGCCAGCACCACTGCCCACCCTGTGCAGCCCCATGTAGACCAGGCCCCGCAGCTCCCACAGCATGGGGGGCAGCCGGCCACTGCTGCCCCTCACACCCCCGCCCGCAGCAGCCCCACCGCCCCTGCCTCTTGCGCCTGCAGCCATTATTGCCCTAGCAGGGCCGAAGATCAAGAGAAAGTGACCGTGGCGTCGCCGCTCCAGTCTCCTCCAGGTATCTTCAGGACTAACTAGGAGAAGGTGCAGTTGGGTAGCAGGGAGGGGTGCAAAGTTCCTGCCAATTCACCTTTCCTGCAGACAACTTACATGTGCAAAGTTTGCCGGCCGGGTGTTTTGGCGCGCTCACCAGCAATTCCTATTGGCTTTCGAAAGCCAATAGCGGGAGTAGCACAGGTCATGCAAAAGTTGAAAAAAAACCCATCAAAAAAAGGTGCCAGAACGCTGTTCTGAGCGTTCTATGAGAAAAAAAAAGCCCTGAAGATTAGTCTTCAAATATCGAAAAGGAAGACATGTAGGAGGACACTTTTCGAGGGAGGACAGAACTCACAAAAGGAGGACTGTCCTCCCTAAAGGAGGACAGTTGGTCACCTTATCTAAATTAACTACAGACCATACAGGATTAGTAGTCTAACAGTTTTTTGTGTAGCTTTCCCCCCCCTCCAGCTCTTTGTGTGATCCTCTGTATTCTGATGTTTAAATAATGCTCTCTATAGTTTTGAATAATTGTATTCATGGTTACGTCTTGTTCTCCACTTTGACTAGAAACAGGTTTCCTTAGCCTCCTCAACTCATCTTGCAAATTGAGAGTCTGTTTGTGTTTCATTTATTTGTAATTGAAAGTGACGTTTGGTCCCTTTTGTCTGCTCTTGGTGCTGTCTGCATTTATTTCTTGCTTGGCCTAACCTTTCAGTAATGATAATTCCCGTCACTCCGACTTTTCCTCTTCTTCAAAATGAATCACATATGGATGTGCCCATCCACTCCTCATCAAATTGCAGCAATCAACGAATCCAAAGTTCAAAAAAAAATAAAAAATAAATCTGACTTTTGCTGACAGTGATAAACAATAGAAAAAGAGACAGCCAAGAGGTGAAGTCTAATACTTTGCCACAGCAACACATGCCTGATAAGAAGGCACCAAATGCTTATGCGGAAGAAGGACGGGTGACTGACGTCTTTGAGGGAAAGGACTGTTTCTGGGCTCTAATTGAGAAAGAATCCTGGCCATTTCCAAAGGACTTTGAAGTAGCTTTGGATTATCTTCTCCGGGAGATAACTGATGACAAAGAGAAGGAGGAGGGGTTTTCTCTGAAAATGGTTATTCCTTTATCCAGCTTGCTTAACTGTAAATGCCAGACAAAACAAGGCCCAGATGTGTGACCCACAAAAAGAGGCACAGGAAATGTTAGGAGAAGGAAAGTGAAGTAATGCACACAGCATCATATATCCAGACCTCCCGTATCTGTTGTTGTGTTGGCTTCCCAAAGTAAAGAGTGGGAATTAGCTGAGATGTGCTTGTAGGACTGACTTTCTGCTTTCTTTCCTTCTCTCTTTTTTACCCTTGGGTATATATAAACAAGTCCAAAATTGCTTGCCATTTCAAGTTAAAGACACCTCTGGGTAGATGTAGGCCAGACTTCCTAGACTGAGAATTCTACCCCAGTGAATTTGGAGGGCAAAAAATTGAAAAAGGTTGACTTAGACACATCTTTTTCACCACAGACACAATGGCTCACTATTTTCCCCTATTGTCATTTCTGGATTTGGCTCAAGGGAAGCAGAGAAATCCCACGTATCTATAAACCGAGCAGATTTGGATTATTTATTTATCGTTAGATTTATATCTAAAATTTATATCTGAAAAATAAAGTTTAACTGCAAATTTGCAGGCTCTTGCAATCTTGGGGGGGGGGGAAATATTTGTGGAAAGGTGCATGCAGGTGTGTGATTGTGGGATATTGTTGCTGTTCTGTGCAGTATTATTTTGCTCAGATTCAACGTTGTAAGGCTTACAATTTCCCAAGCTATATAGTCAGGTTAGCATTTCTACCTGAAAGGACATCCAACTGATCCACAGGCTTGCAGCCAATCTGCACTAGATACTAAGTGGGTATATGAAGAGAAAGCTCTAATAGCCAGCATTATCAAATTGATATTGTCCACTTAGGGACCAGGTAAGCTCCTCAATTTAGTATGTGTACACTAGACAGAGATAGTCCTTGATGCTATCTCAGAATTTTACAGAATAACTGGAGGAATTACAAAGGATGAGAAATACAACCTGAACATTTTGTTTTTTTATTGTTTGGACCGGATGCAGTGCCAAATTTTAACAAGACTTAAGGAAAAGTAAATAAATGCTGGAAACAGAGTCCCAGCTTTTTTATTTCCCCCCATTAGATGTTTTACTTAAAACAATTTGCTCTTCTCTCTGCTTTATGGTCACAACTGATGAAGATTAGATCATGGGGGTCATCGTTGGCCACAAGCAGCCTCATTAACTAAGCAAAAGGCTCATTTATTAGCAATTCAGTAATTGTGTGGAGAAAGCCAAGACTTCTGCAAGAAGCCAGTTGGGTACAAAGACTGTTCCCATCATTTGCTACTTGCTTCCTTTTCTAAAGAGTCTGTTGGGTGGGCTCGGTTATGCAATCAGGCAAGCTAAGCTGAAATTGATTGAAGGCACTCCAGGCAAAATGAGCTAATTCCTGCATGGTGAAATCCTAACCCTGAAAATGCAGAGGCCGTACTGTGTGGTCTAACATATCATCTCAGAATATAGAATAGTGGTGAGGAGGCCAAATATACTTAATGGCACTATGGATGAATATATGCCCTTGCTAGCTGTTTTCAGTTCAGATAAGGATATGTCAGGGGGAGACAGAACAAGTGAATCTATAGATGTCCAGTCTTTGCAATTGCTACAATTATTTTGAAGTAATCTAGGTTGCCCATAGTTCATATCAATGGGAGTATGTGTTTATGGTTTCCCTCTTAAGATATATCAGCCTTGTGAGGTAGTCCAGATAAGAAGCACACCTAGAATTAACAACTCTATTTTGAGGTTACATTAACAGAATCTTGCAAGTCTGAAAGTATGTCTCTCTTCTCTCCCCCTTCACCTTTACAGTCCAAGAAACTAGGAGGATTTTTCTGAGATGTTTGCCATGCCCCCATTCCTTATGAGGACTCAGCTGTGCATGTCTGACCCTAGTCTAGGCTAAAGGTTTTCCTCTCCCAAGGTCATTGCCACATATCACTATAATACATTTGTTACAGAGACAACACAAACCCATCCATGTAACACAGAACTATACACTTAAACAACTACACCCTGACTGTGGGCTAACTAATTGTCATTTCCTAGCTGGTGAGATGTGGTAGATGGTGAGAGGGGACTATACTGGTGAGAAGTAATTTCTAGATTGGAGATTCTAATCTACATAAAATTACTTGAGCATTCTTGAAATAAAACTGGAGCTTGGTTACACTAGTGGCAATTTGGAAAAATATGGTTAAACTAATGTAACTAGTATTGCCTTATCACAGTAGTATATGCTAGATATGGCACAAATGGGAGTAAGTAGGTAAATGTAGTTGAAATTCCTATATTACTAAAAGGCATTATGCAAAAGCCTTGATTGACCAAAACCATGATGAGTAGCAGATGAGGGTCCAATATCTGTAGGTTTTTCTGGTGATGACCATGCCATACAGAAGATAACAAGGTAGGATGTAAGAGGACTAAGTAGTAAATCACATAAATCAATAAACATACTGAATTAAAGCAAAACATATGTCTTGTATGTCTATTAAATCAAGAGAAAGGATATAATAATGTTGAAGGAAGGTGGCTTGATGTTGTGAAGTTGATAAAGAGATGTAGGAAAGTAGGTGCAATTATCGGTTTAGTTATAAATGAAACGACTAAATATCAGAATCATAGAATCATAGGATTGCAAAGAATTTTAGAAGTTTTCTAGTCATATCCTTTGTCCAGGGCAGGAATCCTCAAACCATCTTGGACAAATGCCTGCTTCCAACTGGCAATCTGATTTCATGCAAAGCGTTTACTCACACTTCATCGCCTACTTTGTCTTGCATTTCTATTCTGTCTCCCATGGTGCAGCTTCCAACAGGTTGAGCAACTTTTTCATTTTGCAAAAAGACAAATAGGAGTTAAGCAGTCCACCTTCTCTCTGATGTCCATCATCATATTGCTATCTTCCCCAACAAATTGACATTTCCTTGACTTTCCTCTTGTTCTGCGTTTTGTCAAAGAATCCTTTTGTTTTTGTTGTTGTTGTTGGCACTGTCAGTCTCAGCAAATATTTAATCTTTCTGATTCCATCCTTGGCTATATCCCAGTAATTCTGCTTTTGTTATATACCCCTCTTTCCTTTGTTTAAACTTGGCATTTTTGTTTCTTAATTTATCAGAGAGTTCTTCGTGCAATCATGCTGACTTCATCAGCTGTCTCACATGTTTCTTTCTCTTTGTTATAACTTGAATTTGGCCCTTGGTTATCTTATTTCCCAGAATTTCCCAACCCATCTGTTTTTCTGTTCTGATCTGTTGTTCACTCATGGCATCCTTCCTACTCTTTCCCCTAAGTTATTGAGGTCAGCTGTCTTGAAATCTAGAGCACTAATCTGACTATCTACTTTCTGCCTGCAATATTGGGGATTGTAGGATTATATAGTAAGTCCGGTATAACTGATCCTCCTTGCTCAGTCATTGGTAGTGAAATTGTCTGCAAGACTTATCAAGAACCTCTTAGATCTCCCCACTTGTCACAGAATGTGACTTCTATTTAATGTCGGGGTAACTGAAATTAACCGTTACCTAGTGGTATGTTTCTTGGACAACTCAGCCATCTGATCTGTGAAAATTTCATCTGCATCTTCTCTTGTTGGGATGGCCGGAAACACACACTCGTAACAGTTTTCACCCAGACATTTTCAGCAAACTTTCATGAATTCCCATACAGATATCATTATTATTTATGTATAATGCAATTTCCTCCCTTATATTAGGTCTTGTTCTTTTGAAGAAATTATATCCTTTCATATTATATTCATATCATAGGTTCCATCCCACCAGATGTCAGTAATACCAACAATATCATACTCTCCTCTTATTTTCCCTGCTTGTTCCTTGTATTCTGAGCATTGGTGTAAGCATCTGAGTCCTTTAGTACTATTGTTCTTAGGTTAGCTTGCTGTTTTTACTTCCAAGGAAACCTGAGCTTTCTTCCTTGGTTCTCTTAATCCTCCAAGTTACAGCTATTAATCCCCCCCCAGGGCTCGTGTTTTCCTTGCAAGAGTCTCTTTCTTCCTATGTTCACTCTGAAAACTTCCTTCTGCCTTCTCCAGAAATTCATCATCTTTCCCAACATGAAAAGTTGCGCCTCCAGATCCTCCAGTTTCTCCTCCAGCAATGCAATGAATGTGCACTTAGTGCAGGTGTAGTTGGAATAGTCCGCAGGGTACAGATCTTGCAGATAAGCACAGTACTTTTCTCTTTGTCAATGTCTGCTGAAGATTGTCCAACTCCAAATGGCTCCATCCTCTGTTCACTTTCTTATCTAGAAGGAAAACGGGGAAAAGTATTTGATTTATATTTCAGATGCCACTAGGGTTGTGAGCAGCTACTCGAACTGATGAGATGAAATCTGCTGCTTATAGTGACCTTTCATTCACTTTCCAGTATACTCAAGGAGTATGCAAGTTATCCCACGATGTTGACGAATGTCAAAAAGTATAAAGTATAAACAAGGAACTGTACTCACAGAGGCAAAGAAAATTGGGAGCGATTTTAATGGGATATTTTTTTAAAAAAAATGAAAGTGGGTGAAGAATTTTTAGCAAAGTGAATGGAATTAAAAATAAAAATGATGAAATCATTGTGGATGTAACTTAGGTGAGGGATGTATGAAGAAATTTGGAACTTGTTATGAAAATGATAGTGACTCAGCAAAAAATGTTATAAATATCAGTGCCCAAGGGAAAGAAACACATATTGTGACAATGTTGAAAAATGGTAAGGCTTTAGGTGTAACTGAAGAAATTTTGAAATATGTACATAGTTTGCTTACGAAGTGGCTGTATAATTTTTTAAAGTGTGGGAAGGTGTATATGTGTTGAAAATGGAAAGAATGTCATTGTTCTACTATAACAAGGAGAAAGTAACAAGTGTAAAGCCAAAAACTACAGACAAATTACCTGTGAAAGTGTTCAATAAATTTTGATTATTGCCTCAAGGATCAAAATATGGAAAGATAGTGTGTCAATATATTAGGCTGGGGGTATGCAGACCAGAAAATTGCTCTTCATCAAGATGTTTGCTATCCATCAAACTACTGAAAAATATATAAATGTGAAATAAATATTTATTTTAAATTTGTTGTAGAGGCTCCAAACATGAATGAGCATGTATTCTATATGTCGATGATGCCATACTGCTGGCCATGAATCCAACTGATTTTAAAGCAACCCTTAAACCTTTTTCAAAAAAACAACTCTTCAGTTTTTAGATTGAGATTTATCTCCAAGTATAAGCACAGAACAAATTTAAATTTCTGTCTTGTATCCTTCCAACGATATCTTATACTAGCTTTTAATGCTGGAAAAACAACTGAATTTTGGCTGAAAGAAGAACCAACTTGCTGCCAAGATATGAGAGCAATCGTATAATCTTTCTCCACTTGTGCCCATAATTATTTTTGAAATAAATCATTTAGATTCCACACTAAGATAAACATAGAGGGTGATTGTTATTTATTTATTTAGTGTATGGTGATGCTACAATTAGACAGAAGACTACAGAGTTAGTACAAAGTAGTTATTTGGCTTCGGAAGAATGCTAGTCTGTTTAGTTTGGGCTTGCAGGGTATATTATAGGGAGTGAACTAGCTCCATATCAGAAAGATGAACAGTGTCCTGCAATGTCATCCAGAGCCTTCTCTCACCACTGATGTCGCCTTGTAGTCAGCTATCACATTGGGTAGGTCCAGCACTGGCAAAACTCCAACCATCCACACAAAATGCTGCCATGTTTCCCACCGAACTGCTACCTATTTATCTACTTGCATGTAGTATGCTTTGGAACTGCTAGGTGGACAGAAGATGAGGCAAGTGATGGGAGCTCACTCCATCATATGATGCTAGGACTCGAACCACCAAAGCAAAGATCATCTCCAGTGTCTTTAAGCCACTGAGCCACCGCACCTCAGGAGAGTATGACTGGTAACGTTAAACTTTCAAACGGAAGCTACAATTTAGATAAAGAAAACCTGTGTGTATGGTATATCTACCCCGTAAATAATTAATTGTTAGATTAATGTGGATAATTTATTTCAAGAACATTCATTCTTCCCTCTAAAGAAAGAAATTGTAACCATCTACATCAGGGGTGTCAAACTCAATTTCATTGAGGGCCTCATCAGCATTGCAGTTGCCCTTGGGGGGCCGGGTGAGTGCGGCCAGGGTGAGTGTGGCCTACTGGGTGTGCATGGAGGGAGTGGGTGTGGCCTACTGGGTGGGCGTGGCCAGCTCTAGATCGTTCACGTCAATGGTGCCTGTGGGGGCCTGGGCAGCAGTGGTACAGATCTGAGGGTCTCTGGCAGAAGGGGGTGGGACCAGAGCAAGTGCCAAGGCATGGTCCACTGGAGGAGCCTCACTGTTCCTCTCAGATCATGTGGGAGGGGGGTGGCTGGATGGTGGCGTGGGCTGCCCAGAGCCCTGGGCAGCAGAGGTCAATCGCCCAGCCTGGCCCTCGAGCACCCGTGGCACCAAGCCCAGCCCCACTTCCCCAAGGGAGCGCCCAGATGCTCTTACCTCCTCCTCAAGGCTGCTGCTGCTGTGCTTGCTCTCCTTAACCAGGTTGTTCATGATGGGTACCAGGGCAAAGTCAGAGAGAGACTGAATGCGTTTCAGCATAGATAGCCACCACAAAATTGTACATTGGTTCCCGGCTGGCTGGCCTGGGCCAGGGCCAAGGCAGTGGGGGCCGTTCCCTCACTGTTTCCAGGATGGCTTCGCGGGCCACATGAAACCACTTTGCGGGTCGCATCCGGCCCCTGGGCCTTGTGTTTGACATGTCTGATCTACATCAATAGCCATTTGACTTAGTTTGAAATAATTAAATAAATTATATTTTCACAGGAATAATTCTTTAAAGATATTTACATGAATTTGTCCTATGAACAACTCTTTTTTCCCCACTAGAAACTTAGGCCAACTTAATCTTATTCCACTTAACTGAATGACCTAATAGTTCATGAGACTATTGCATAACATTCACAAATGTAGGTAAAGACCTTGATAATTATTGATAAGACTCAATATGTCTATATATAGTTACAGCCTGGTTTACCTATCACAATATATCCAAATGTAATATTCATATTCTGATATTATTCATAGCGGTGGCTGGCTGAGTTAAGAGTTTTCTTTTATCATGCTGCAAATGACTCACATGTAAGACTTAGCACATAGGCATATAACCCATTTATCTGGTGATGGCTAACACATCGATCCTAATGATAATTATTAAGGTACTAAAACACTTCTGTAATGGCTGGAGGAATGAGCATACACCACCACTCTTCTTCTCAGATCATAAATGCCTCTGAGCCACAATATCAATGCACTCTGTTGCTTCTGCTTCCGAAGGCCTTTCCCCATGGACATCCTGCACCCGTCTGAGATTGCAATCTTAGCCATATGACCCCATGGTTCATGACGGCTTGGGTTGATCCTCTCAGCTCTTGCTGTAGAGGAAATGTTAACAAACAGTTTGCCATTCCCCTGTCTCAGAATTTCCTCTCTTTTCTACTGCCAAAGCACTGTGGTACCTTGACCTCATTTCCCCCTCCCATTTTCCTTCATTGCTTTGAGGAACAGCTTAGTTACACCCCTGGCTTTTTGCACGCTTCCAATTGTTTTCCCTCATTGCACAAAATAAAGAAGAACAGGATGCTGGGCAGCTGCCATTTTATATGCCTTCCCACTGGCCAGCCAGACAGACGCTGGCCAGCTCAGTGAAAGTCTGGAGCACAGCAGTAAGAAACTCACTTGAAGGTGCAAACCTGGAGCAGAGGATTTAAGAGGATGCCAATGGAAAGACACTTTGATTTATGCAGTACAGCGAGCTGGTGTAAAGAAAGTCAGTTTATGTAGCTTTTGAGCAAGGAGACACTTCTAGCTGAGCAACTTAAAGGATGATATATCACCAGAGATGAAATTATATCTCCACTACTGTTTGGCAGCTGTGATGTAAATCCAGTTCAGGGCTCCATGTTACCTGAAAACATTACCAGGAGTCTGTACAACTGGTAATTTATTTTGTAGATAAACTTAAAAAAAATGCTTTAAGCAGATCTCAGATAACTCTATCTTTGGAGGAAAATGGATCATATTATTTGGATTGTCAAGAAAGCAACACAGACATGTCTCCATAGTATCAATCAAATGTGACTCAAGGAAG
Source organism: Protobothrops mucrosquamatus (assembly GCF_001527695.2). Taxonomy (NCBI): domain Eukaryota; kingdom Metazoa; phylum Chordata; class Lepidosauria; order Squamata; family Viperidae; genus Protobothrops; species Protobothrops mucrosquamatus. Next base: position 37,029 of record NW_015388451.1, read on the forward strand.
ACCTTTCTTTCTTTCTTTCTTTCTTTCTTTCTTTCTTTCTTTCTTTCTTTCTTTCTTTCTTTCTTTCTTTCTTTCTTTCTTTCCGTCCTTCCTTCCTTTTTTTTAAGTAGTGATGGCTGAGTTTAAACAACTGTGCATGCACATATGTGATAGAATGGGTTCATACAAATTTATAGGAGTTAAATAATCTTCACCGTTTTTGAGGGAAAAATAGATCATTCAGTTTCTCTTCCTCCTTTCACAAGATTCTCATTCATTCATTAAACAAACTATTTTGAGATGGAAGTAAATTTGTGCTCAGTATAAGAGAAGTATTTGGACACTAATTGTTAGATGCTAATTCTACGAAAATCTCTGTGATATGCAAATGTCTCTCAATGTTCATTAGCTAAAAGGACAAACATATGCCTTATTTAGATCTTATCCTGGTCTCTTCCCAAGGGGACTGGGGAAAGTGTACTCTTTTGTGTTCCTGCTCATAGATGAAAAAGAGAAATATTTCACAGTAACCTTAAAAATTGGGACCTGGATCAGTTTTAAGGCTGAAATCTGTTTTAAAATTGATTGAACATATACAGTATATTTGGTAAGATAAAAATTCATTTTGAGAATTCAGTTTTTAATCTATTGTATTAACATTGGCCAGCTGTACATTAGGCTTCAACAGGGCAACTGCAGGTGCTGGTATGAAATCAGTTGTAGTTGTGATGGAGAGAAACACCCAGAGACAATTGTGTCATGCTTATATAGCTTGCTCTGAAGAACAATGGTAAATGGAGAAAAATATCAAAAGTGAATGATCTAGTGCTCAAAAATCTAACATGTTGTTCTAATCTTTTCAGAGCACACTATCCTTTCTATACTTACAAGGGCATGCAAATAAATTTCATAAACATATTGACGAATGCTGATCTAAATGCAAAAATCCATTAAAATTAAAATTCCACATACGTGCTATTAACACTATTACTTAACTTGCATTCACAAAACAGTGAATGAAAAGCTTTGAAAATCTTTCTTTCCTAGAAAAGATATGCATTTTTTAAAAAAATATAAAATCTAAATTTTACAAGTGTAAGAAGTACTTACAGTCAGAGTAAAAGCAGTATTTTGCTATCATTCAGTCCATAGAACTATTGGGTGTTGGCTTAACCAACCATACATACATGTTCACTGTTGTGAATAAAAGAAGCTTGGCTAAACTAATCACTATTCTTGTTGCTTTTATCGGACAAGGATTCTCTCTATGGATATCATGTAAGACAGGTCTCCAACTTACATGTTTGTTCCTAATCACAGTGACCTCAATACAATGAAACATGTCTTGCGATTTGACAGTGCAAACTCTGTCCTTCTGTACTTGTTTCACAATGTTGCACACAGGTATGTAAGATGTTGGGTTTGCGTTGCAGCCTATATTTCATGTACACTGTTGCAGTTACAACTGTCCCTGAATGGCTTACAGATCTCCTTACAGAAATCAGATTAAAAGGATCTTCCCACTAATTTGATTGCCTTCAGGTTCCTGGGTCCTGATGACACCCACCCTCCAATAGCAAAGGAACTGGCTGAAAAGCTGTGAGGGCTCTGTCAATTACCCTTGAGGAGTCCTGGAGAATTGGGAATGGGCCAAAAGAGCAAATAGAGTTCCTTTCCTGCGTCTATGGGAGCTGCAGTTTTAACAGTGGTTTTAGAATAAAGACAATACACTCATCATTACTTGCTGATAGATCTTGCTTTTTTAGAATACATGTTTGCTTTTTAAAAATGGACTGAATATGTGGGTGAGGTTAATGAGCATTATGCTGCGTATGATAACGCATAGTGTTTTTTCAGCAGAGTCTATGAGGTTGAATTATATTAATCCTCATAGAAAGCACCTAGTGATGATGATGATAATAATAATAATAATAATAATAATAATAATAATAGTAGTAGTAGTAGTAGTAGTAGTAGTAGTAGTAGTAGTAGTAGTAGTAAAGTTGGAAGGGATCTTGGAGGTCATCTAGTCCAACCCTCTGCTCAGGCAGGAAACCCTATACCATTTCGGACAAATGGCTGTCCAGTCTCTTCTTAAAAACTTCCAGTGTTGGAGCATTCACTGCTTCTGGTTAATTGTTCTAACTGTCAGGAAGTTTCTCCTTAGTTCTAGGTTGCTTCTCTCCTTGATTAGTTTCCACCCATTGCTCCTTGTCCTGCCTTCAGGGGCCTTGGAAAATAGCTTGACTCCCTCTTCTTTGTGGCAGCCCCTGAGATATTGGAACACTGCTATCATGTCCCCCTTCGATCTTCTCTTCATTAAACTAGACATACCCAATTCCAGCAGCCGTTCCTTATATGCTTCCTTATATGATATCTAGGAGAGATGGAAAGGGGCTCCAAGGAGTTGAGATGGGGGTTGTGGCTGTGTGATCCTTTTGTTCATGACTTGGCATTGCATGCTTGTGCTCAGAAGCAGGGCTTCAACGGTCCTGCTGTGATTGCCGCCTTGACATTTCTGATCCTGCGTTGGACACCACTGACAGGAGCATTTTATGACAGAGAAGAAGTCTTTTCCTATACTGCAAGGAAAACAAGAACCTGCAGTGAATTTCTAATGGCTCAGCCAGTAAGCAATATTATCATTCTGAATTTTTTTTTAAAAGTCACTTCTAAAAATGAACAGCATTTGTTGGTATTTTTCATGCTTAATCCTTCCTTAAGAGCCTTGGTGGCACAGTGGTTAGAATGCAGTACTGCAGGCTATTTCTGCTGACTGCAGACTACCAACAGTTGGTAGTTCGAATCTCACCAGCTCAAGGTTGACTCAGCCTTCCATCCTTCCGAGGTCGGTAAAATGAGGATCCAGATTGTTGGGAGCAATACGCTGACTCTGTAAAACCATTTAGAGAGGCTGTAAAGCACTGTGAAGCAGTATATAAATCTAAGTGCTATTGCTATTGCTATTAACCCCTTTCTTAAAATAAGAAGTAATTATTATAGTAATAATTATTATTTAAATACATTTAAATAAGAAAACTGTTTCAATATCTTGGACAATCTAAAGAGAATACTGCAAGTTGAGGACATTGCTATTCTCTTTGCAGTATGGAGAGCGTTTTTCACAAGAGGTGAGAAACTCCTAGGTCCTAAAATACTGATAATCACCTCCGTCCGCAAATACCAGGAGCTGGTTCCTGCCCACTAATCTGAACTGAGCAGTAGTAGAGGCCACTTCTTATACAAATAGCTCTGGCCAGTGCTTTTTTTCTAAAAAAAAAAAAAAAAGGTGTCGGAACTCACACATGTCATAGAACCCGCCTTGCCTACCCTACAAGGTTCCATCCCAAAAAGGTGCCAGAACTCTGTTCTGGGCGTTCTATGAGAAAAAAAAGCCCTGGTACATATGCCATGTACCCAGGTCTTGCTTAGCCAAGTCTGGGCATCTTCTGACCTGAGAGCTCCTGACCTCCAATTACAGAGAAAACAGATGAAGAAGTTCATTGGGTCTTTCTTTTCCCAAGTGGAGATCACTAGCAGAGAAACAAAAACTCTCACTTCTTTTTCGGCAGACCCAGACCCAGCCACTAAACAAAGCCGTTCCTTGCCCAGAGGATCAGAGATCTAAAAATATCCAACAGCACAAAGGATTCCGTATTGGAGTCTTTCAGTGGCAACCAGCTGGGCTGCTGGATTTTCTGTTCTGCAGCATCCCCAAGCCTAGTTAGAAAGACCACTTATCCACTTATCGGAAATACTTAGTTCAGATAAACATTCTCTCCTGCTTTCCACCTCCTGGTTGCTATAATTAGCAAGGTACATGGGATGGCGTTTCTGTAATCGGAGCTCTTCATCTACTATAGCCAGCAAAGGAGCATCATCTTATGCAAAGATGCATTTTTTAAATGTTTTTTTTTAAATATTAAATTTCTATCCCACTTTCTGCCTATATAATAATTAAATTATACTACCGTCTGACGTGCACAATTCAGACCTCAATGAAGAGATGCCAGAGTTCAAGAATGGCCAGAAGCTTCATCCTTTTAATCCAAATGTGAAACATCTGACTGGCTGGGGAATTCTGGGACTTGAAGTCCACAAGTCTTAAAATTGCCAAGCTTGGACAACTCTGATTTAACATAAATTGCTGTTAACAGATGCTATATTTAAGTACTGTTATTCTGAAGATGTACTATCATTTATCAGTTTATGTTCTAAATACAGATTCTTTAAAAATGGTTTAGGTGACTTAACAGCATGTTTCCAGCATTTATAGTGCTAATTCCTTCAAGAGAGCTACCTCATATTCTCTTTTTATCTGTTAGACTCTAAACTGTTGAAATGGAAAAACATGGCTAATTTTTCCTACATCGTGCAGATCAAGTTCCTATAATTATTTAACCCAGATTAAGCCCAGTATAGAAATACAGCTTTTCTGTACTTAGATTAATCTACAAACAAACGAGGGATTCAGCTGCCACTTTGTGTCTGCTGTGACATGTACACAGCCATTCTCTGTGAGAGATAAACACAATTACTTTCAGTTAAATCATTTACACACATTACCATACAATGGGGGTGGGGAAACGTACTCCCAAAAATCCCCAGAAAGGAATAATTGTATTTCTTTGGAAGTTTGCAGGAAAGACATTTGGCCATTGTGGGTTTAATGTTTGTTTAGTGGATCAAATAAGTGTTTAAATTTAAGTCTGTGTGTAAGTATTGGCAGCTGTTGCCATACTAATCCATGTGGACAGAGGAGAAACAGAATAAAAAATATTAAAAGTGGAACATCATAGATTTTTTTAAAAAAAATCACTTAACAATAGGATTTATAAAGATGAAAGGACCTATTACCTAAAAAGGAAACCTATCCCTTTGGGTTTCTGATGATATTTAATGCATTATCTTATGCAATTTCTTCTCCTATCTGGTATCTTCCTGGTGTACTAGACCACCAGCACCAGGGACTGGTTCCATGGAGAGAGGTTTTTCCACAAACTGGAGGGGGCATCATTTCTCATGCTGCTTTCATCCCGCGGATGGGGCTTTGCTTGTTTGTGCAGCCCAGTTTCTGGCATGCTATGGATGGGTGCCGGTCCACAGTCTGGGGGTTGAGGAAACCTGTACTAGACTTCAACTTCTATAATCCCCAACCTTCACACCCATTAGCTGTATTATAGCTAGGCATATGGGATCTGTTATCCAATACATCTGGAGAGCATAATACAGGTAGTCCTCAACTTAGAACAGTCTATTTAGTGACCATTTGATGTTATAAGGGCACTGAAAAAGTGAATTATGACCATTTTTCTCATTTATGACCATTGCAGCATCCCCACGGTCATGTGACTCACATTGATGACAGTTGCAGTGTTCCGGCGTCATGTGATTCTCATTTTGCGACCTTCTGACAAGCAAAGTCAATGGGGTAGCCAGATACACTTAACAACCGTGTTACTAATTTAAAAACTGCAGTGATTCACTTAACCAATGTGGCAAGAAAAGTCATAAGATGGGGCAAAACTCACTTCACAAATTTCTCACTTCGCAATATAAATTTGGGGCTCAACGGTAGTCGTACGTTGAGGACTACCTGTATATATAGCTGCTATATATTTATTGCAAACCTTTTCTCTCCGTACGGTACCAGTCCACAGTGCCACTTGAAGAGAAGCATCAGCAATTTACTTGGGGGAAGGTTATTTACAAAAAGATCTGTCACCATTGCCAAATAACTTTAGGGTGAAATATAAAACTGGGGACAGAATAATGTTTACTGGATGTCAAATGTTAAAGGAGGGGATGACCTGAGGGGAGGGGGAGCATGGAAAAACAAAGGGCCTGGAATAGCATGAGGTAGCTGGAAATCGGAGTAGGAACTGTTCACTCACCAACCTTCTGTGGCCAGCCCACGTTGTGAAAAAGCCAACAGTGTTTGATTTTTCCAGAATTGAAGATTTAAAACTTGTGACCAGAACAGGGGAGGAAGAAGACTTGGTTGGCTGACTGGATCCCTGAACATGGGCACTTAGGGCAATACTGGACTGCATCAGGTCCCATTTGTGTCTTAAAATAGATTTCTATTATGGAAAAAAAAATCCATAATTCTTTTTTCTTTGTGCTATAAAGGAAGTGATTTTCCAGTTAGTACTGGGGCAGATCCAAGTTACTTGTTTAATGTTATATTTTCAGAAGGTGTCTATCCACTATCCTTATTTTAGGCCAATCTCATTCTACCATCAAAGTGAGCAAAATGTACAAGTGGGTAGGCTGCTACTACAGCTTCTTTCCAATTTCTTTTTTCTTCCTAGCACTTTTCCCTACAAACTCACAAAATCTTGAGCTTTTACATGAGGTCAGGGTAGGGAATATACAAATCTCTTGGAAGATACTTCCAGAGGGCAGGCACTATGCCATAGATTAGAAGGTCCACATTGTAGGCTCTGTCAGATGACCTTGTTTAGTTGGGGGGACCTGGAACATGCCAACTTAGTGCTGATTGGGCAGGATAGACAGAATTTATGGGAGAGAGATGGTCCCTCATATAGCCAGGTCACAAAGGGCTTTATGGATGGTGATCAGAATTTTGAATTCACCTAGAATTCAACCTATAACTAAGGAGAAATTTCCTGACTTGCCTCAAGAAGTTGTGGGTGCTCCAACACTGGAGATTGTTTGTCTGAAATGGTATAGGATTTCCTGCCTGAACAGGGGGTTGAGTTAAAAGACCTTCAAGGTCCCTTCCAACTCTTTTATTCTGTTATCAGAATTCAATTGGCAGCCAGAGCAGCTGTATTATGTGGGTAGGGAATCAACAACAAAAAGCAAATTGTTCATTGTAGGGAAAAGCAGCAGCCAAGTCACTTTTTTGTCTGGGGGCGGGGAGTCATGGTACTTTGGTTTGTTACAGAAATGGAAAAAGGGAAGAATCTCCCTGTTCTGCAGTTCCCTAAGACATACTATACTGTACAGCTGGCAGTGTTTCCTCTGGCTTAAAAGTGAGCTCATGAACCTCCAGGGTTAATTGACTCAGCTTTCTGTGAGCTCTTAAATCCTTGCACCATTATGAAGATACACAGAGCCAATTTTGGATCAGCACCTCCCTCGTTTGGGAAAAACCTTCATCCCTTATTCCCATGGAGCAGTTCCAAAGAGAGACCCCGAGGTGGACATTACCCTTTCGTTAATGGCAAGAGAGAAGAAATCAATGCACCATACTTCATTAGTAAAATTTACATTGTGGAACTTGATCCTGTCTCATTCCATGATTGGTTAGATGACTTCTGAAAGAAAGAGATCATTTAGTCTTTGTTACTGATATCTCATGTAGTCCAGTGTATCTTCAGCTGTTAATCTGGTGTGTGACACATCCCTTCTGATTAGGACTCTTGTTTCTTCAACTGCATTTGCACTCTGCACAGTCCAAAATGGGTCCTATTCCATGATTATGCTGACACCTTGGTTATTTTCTTGCAGTGTCAGGGCTGGCTCTGACAATAAGCAGGGTGAGGCAATTACCCTGGGGGCAGATGCTCAGATGTTCCACTCCCCCCCTTCACACACACTCTTCTTACAACCCAGCTGTTTCCTTCTGTTGGAGGCAAGGCTTATATTCCACAGATTCCATTTCCACATATGCAAGTAGCCTGGTTCCTTAGCTCCACTGGAAAAATGCTATTCCATTACCAACCTTTAATAATATTTAATTGGCAGTCCAATTGACTTCTGTAGGTGAAATGGAGAGTGGGGGTACTACTTATCTTAGCAGTAGCTGCAGCAGCAAAATAACTTGGCCCGAACTTTATGAAAGGTTGCCAAAAAACACAACAGTACCTGGATGTGTCTATGTAACCACCAGAAGCTGAGCTTAGTTTGAGAAGTTTTTTACATTCCAAAACTCCATTTCTTTACTGCAATAGTTTTAATAATATGGGGGTTTTGCCCATCAAACTTAAGTGCCCAGATATTTTGGGCCATGATTCCCATCATACATGACCTCTGGATGTGCTGGTCCAGGATTTTATTTTCTTCCTAGAGGTACAGGTAGTCCTTGACTTACAACAGTTCATTTAGTGAGCATTCAAAGTTACGACGACATTGAAAAAAATGACTTATGACCATTTTTCAGACATACAAGAGTTTAAACGTCACATGATCACAATTCAGAAGCTTGGCAATTAACTCATATTTATGATGGTCACAGCGTCCTGGAACCATGTGATCCCCTTTTGTAACCTTCTGACAAGTAAAGTCAATGGAGAAGTCAAATTTACTTAACACCCTGTGTTACTAACTTAACAACTGCAGTGATTCACTTAACAACTGTGGGAAGAAAGGTTGTAAAATGGGGCAAAACTCACTTAACAAATGTCTCACTTAACAACAGAAATTTTGGGCTCAATTGTGGCCATACGTTGAGGACTACCTATATAGAGTAGTCCTATATAGGGTAGTCCTTTTTTTTTTTCCAGATCAAGACTGGGCATTTATCCATTGGTTGCGACCGACTGGCTGGTTGCCTGAGCCTGATGTTGTGGGCTGTGAGAGAATGACTGGTCCAAAGCCAGCTGACTAGTTTTCATATCTAAAGCAGGACTAGAACTCACTGTCTCCTGGTTTCTAGTCTGATGCTTTAACCACTAGATCAAACTGGCTTTTGTGCTGGTCCAAACTGCCTTTTGTGCTGGGAATTTTATTTTGGGAACCAAGAAATGGGAAAGGGCATTCTAAAAATTTACTCTTTATTTTACAGATATTCTGTAATGAATTTTTTTTTTAAATTACAGTATAGTACTGTTCTTATGACATACAGTAGATTGTTTCTTGGCTAGGCAACAGGCACCAATATGCCCCCAATGTCTATCTTATTTTCAACTAAGCACCTGATTCCATCTTAAATTTTGAAAAAAAATAGCAGTAACAACAGCAGAAAGCTGGAGTACTGTAAGGTAAAGCACAGCTTTCCATATTTTTGGATTCAGTAATGGTCCCATTTCAGTAGTAGAGAACATTATAGGGCAGTGGTGGCGAACCTATGGCACGCGTGCCAGAGGCGGCACTCAGAGCCCTCTCTGTGGGCACCCGTGCCATTGCTCCAGCCCCGCCTCCCCCCTCTCCTCACTAGCAGCCCTCCCCGGAGGAGAGTCGCCCCCGAGCACAGCCCGTGCAGAGTAGGACAGCCAAGGACATGGCAACTGGGCAGCGGGGACAAGACTCCGCCGTCACACCCCTTTGCGTGCAATTGATGCTGAGGGGTGCAGGCGGAGGGGGGCTGCCATGGCGCTGCTGGGCCACCTGGGTGATCTGCAGCAGGCCGTGGAGGCGGTGGGTGGCCCTGGGTGCGGGCGCTGGGCACGGGGATGGAGCGGGGTGTGTGAGGGGCGGAGTGGGGGGTGGGCAGGGCCGGGTTTTGGGCACTCGGTCTCTAAAAGGTTCGCCATCACTGTTATAGGGGCTAGTTCATCTTTGGAAAATTGGCATTTTGTAAACAAACCATAGCTATTTGTTCAAAGTCCATTTTCGAATGACAACCATTTTGGATTGCATCTATTATAAGCTCTCAGAATTCCAACTGTGCCCCTAGCCCAGAAGGGATTGTCTATGCCTGAATTATTGCATCAGCAAATTCCCCAGGAACTGGTTTTCTTAATTAGTATTGTGTTTATGAACTGTAAATTAAAAAAAAAAGACCTAGGGAAACATTGCTAAGATGGAAATGGCCCAGAGCTGACCTGGTAAATCATAATTCTTGGCTGAGCAAATACTTCTTGTGTGGCCTCCCTCAAGCCACTAAACTTCCTTATATGTTAGTTTTACTGTGTAGTGGGGAACCATGGAATGCTCTGAATCTTATGATATGTGGAGGTCTGTAATGCATTGTGAGACAAGCTGTAGTAAGAGGATTGTCATTTTGAAGCTTGCATTTCTAAAGACCGCTTGCACACACTTGCCAAAAGCAGAATCAATGTTTGTTATTGTTTTCATAATTCTTCCCACATGTTGAAGGATTTATAAAATGCAGCCGTTCAAACCGAATTTGAATCTTTGATCCTGCAAAGCACGCTGAAAGCTGCACTTAAAATGTGCTGTGGCTTTAGCCATGATTTACACCTTCAAAGATGGGGACCTGTTCTCAGAGATTGATATCACAGTTTAGGAGTAGAATTTGTAAATATGTTTTCTGGGTTTCCCAGACACAGCCGATTTCTGCTAAAGGCTTCTGTATATCTTAAATGCCTACATTCACCAAGTCCAACCAAGACCGCAATATGAAAGGCTATTTTATGATCTATTTTTCATATTATTAATTGCTGTCAAGAAATGTATAGTGGTTATCCAAGCCAACTGTGCTGCATAACTCCCTCTGCTTCTGGCATTCTCCCTAGTTAATGAAATAAGAATACATAAAAGGAACTCAGATCAAAGTCCATCTAGAACTGTTCACACCCTGGTCTACCACATGCCACTGGGAGACACACAGAACTAGGCTATATAAACCAACACCCCATGCACTGAGGTTTTGGATTGTTGTTGTTGCAATGGTGTACAAAAGCAGATCAGCATGTGTCATTTTTGGCTACATGTTACTGAAGGAGCAGGAGGAGGTGCAGGAGGAGGTGCACACATCTGTCTGTGGGGTGTGGACTTTGCAAGTGTGTTATTCAGTCAACATTGAGATCTAGGTCACAGATAGGACAGTAAAATATCTGCTAAGTTTGAAACTGTTGCACTTGATTTGTGCGTGTGAAAGTCACACTGTTGTTTTATTAATTGGTATGTTGTACTTCCAGTTTTTAAAGGCAGGGGAAATGGCAATCTGATTTGTATAAATATTTCCTATGGAAATAACTTCTTTTCTGGCCAACAACTATTTGAACTCTTTTTCCTGAAAGAAAAGGAGGCAAATATAGCTAGAACTAGCTCAATTTTTTTTTATCTTTCGCACCCTGATAATGGGTTTCATTTTTTAAAAAAGTTTGCTGCTGCAATGCAATGAATTTAGTTATGTCACAGAGGCCCTTGGACAGGCTAATTCCTTAGTCCAGGGGTAGGCAACCTTGGCTCTTTTATGACTCGTGGACTTCAACTCCCAGAATTCCTGAGCCAGCTTGACTGGCTCAGGAATTCTGGGAGTTGAAGTCCACGAGTCATAAAAGAGCCAAGGTTGCCTACCCCTGCCTTAGTCAAAGGTGGTTGTGACTTAGACTTTTTATGGAAGATTCAAATGCTTGCATGTTCTTTTGTGGAATCTTAATCCTTGCCCAAATATGAATTTTTCTTCATCCTGGACCAGCACAGTTAACCTTGGCTTATTTTTCTTTTCTTTTCAAATGATGACTTGGAAATCCATTTTGTCTACATCCAAATTTGGGAGTATGTTAAGAGCAGTGATCCATGCACTGAAAGAGCACAGGAGACATTCTGCTTAATTGCTTAATCCGTTGATCAAACAAAGGCGAATTGATCCCAGAAAGGGGCAAATTGCTTATCTGAATGCCAAATCATCACATCACCAGGTGATCCATGAGTAAATATTTAAATAGTCTATTTATTTATTTATTGAATTTATATCCCACCTTTCCTTGGGGAGGCGAAGAGAGCATATGTAGCTTATGTGATTCTCCTCATTTTTTCTCCACAACTAAACCCCATCAGATCTAAATACTCAACTAAGCACCAATATGTATGTTCTGAGAAATATTCTGTTTTATTTTTGGTTCAGCCTTGACAGACAGTGCCCATTTCCTTTATCAGCCTGGCCTTCTGCACTCCTTGGCAGTTCTACACCTTTTCTGCTCTGAAACCCAAATTAAGATCAGATTGGTGCTTAATAGCAATGAGTGAATGAAGGGACAGTTTAATGAGGAATGTAGGAACGATGGAAAGTTTATATCTCTCCTCCTCTCATTAAGCAGCTGATGGTCAGAAAACAGCTGAATAACTGCAGCAATACACCTCTTTTCCCTTCTGCTGAGTGGGAGAATGCTATAATTCACAGAAAAATTAGATAGCAGCTTGCCCCTCTGAACTGGAGATAAAGGAAGGAATAAGCATACAATTCAGAGAATGTGTAAAATGCCTGTTGCCCAGGTATGCACATTACCCAAGGCCTGTTGGAGATTAGAGATAATACCTGAAGTACAGGATTCTGCTGCATTATACACATTCCCCAAAGCTTGTTGGAGGTGGTGCCCATTTCTTAGTCATTTTCCATCTTTAGTAACAGAGTCAGTGTGCACATTTTCCACAAGGCATAATGAGGGTGCATCAGTGGCCCGTTGTTATATGCCCGAACTGTTCTACTGTTACTGTAGTGTTATTCTCTGTCTTTCTTACTTTGACTGTGAAGGAGACTTAATTTCTCTTCCATCTCACTGAAATCATCATGACTTAGGAATATTTTGGTTGGACCCTGCCCATTAATTTTATTGTGTGCATGGATATGGAAAATGCAGGGGGAATTAGTTTTATTGGCTCTGGGACCCCATTCTGCAAAAAGCACCTGGCAACTGAACAGGATGAAAGTTGTTGCAGTTAGAGCCCTGTGTTAATTCATCATTTAATGAAAAGTTTTGGACAGTTACCATGTTCACCAGCACAGCTCTGCAGAGGAGAAATGCGGAGGCCATTAATCTAGAATGACACATTCAAAATGAGTAATTCCTGCTTGCTTCTTTGCCCTGAATACCTCATTAGGAGCAAATATGTTACAACTGAGAGTCTTCCTTTCCCTCTTTCTTTTGTTTCCTAGAAGTCACAGATGGTAAAGCAGGACAGCCTGGTGTGGCCAATAAAAAGCATTCTTTGGAAGAAGAGGGCTCTGCTTTCACTCTTCATTGATTGTTTTTGGGGTTACTGAGGAACCAATTAATGACCAGCCAATTCACCCTGATCTCAAAGGACATTTCTAATAAAGACGAAGGGCCATGGATTAGACTGTGAAAGAGAACCACAGAGATAAAAACCAAAACCCAATGGATTTAAGATAAATATTTTATACAGATCAGCAATGGTACTTTAGATTTATTTTAGATCATCTCCTGCATCTCCCAAAGCACAGTCGTTTGCCTAGAAGGAAAATTAAGTGCTGCAAGCAATGTTTGAGTTGCAGAAGATGGAAAACAGAGTACCTTAAACGCAGACCACAAAAATATGGGCAGAAGTTGCATTCGTAGGGGGCTAGAGCTGAACTAGAAATGGTTGGGTAGCCTGCACCCACAGAGCAATTTGGCAGTGTGGATATCCCCTTAGACAGAAAAAAAATGCAGGAAAGACAGATTTAAATACGATGCCTGGAGAAGGAGGCAGGGGCTCAAATAAACATTCTGGCTTGCATATGTTAGTTTGATCCACTCTGAAGTTCCCCAAATGTACACATGAGTCACAATACTTACCTTTGCCCATGGATTTGATACAGAGTCTGTTCATGCCTTGATTTTTCTTTGTTGTCCCTCTGGTTTTTTTTTCCTCTAGCAAAGTGGGCTGTGTACACAACAGCTGCCACAGAACATCTATAAAATTCCCTGCAGGGTGACTGTAATTGTGCAGAAAGCACAGAACTCCTTGATTACACAATGGAAAAGCTTCAACCATTTCTCTATACCTAACTGCAATATCTCCAGAACTGAATTAAAATTTGCTTGCGATATCTTTTATGGCAAATTTTAAAAACTGGGGCTTTTTAAAACAAAATTGGGCTTCAGAAGGCAAGAAAGGGGAAAGAGAAAGAGGGAGGGGGAGAGATTATGTGCCGTCAAATCAGTGTTGATTCTTAGTGACTATACTATTTTCTCCAGAAGGATCTATCCCTACCTTTATCTTTCAGGTTTTGACCCATTGTCGCCGTAGTCCTTGACTTACAACCATTTGTTTAGTGGACGTTTGAAGTTACAATGGCACTGAAAAATAAGTGTCTTAAGACTGTTTTTTACACTTATAACTACTGCAGCATCCCTTTGGTCACATAATCAAACTTCAGATGCTTGGCAACTGGCATGTATTTATGACAGTTGCAATGTCCCAGAGTCATGTGATCACCTTTTGTGACCTTCTGACAAACAATGTCAATGGGGAAGCCTGATTCACTTAACAACCATGTTACTAACTTAACAAATGCAGTGATTCAATTGATAACTGTGGCAAGAAAGGTCATGGGGCAAAACTCACACAACACTGTCTTGTTTAGCAATGGAAATTTGGGGCTCAGTTGTGGTCATAGAAACTACCTATAAATGAGTCCATCCACCTTGCTGCTGGTTGTCCTCTTCTTCTCTCCCCTTCCATCTTTCCTAGCTTTATGGATATCTTCATAAAGAGAGAAGCTGGAACTTCACATAATGCATTCAAAGTATGATAATTTGAATTCAGTCATTTGTGCCTCAAGGGAGAACTCTGTGTCGATTTGTTCAATGATTCATTTGTTTGTTTCCACAGCATTCCCAGAATCTTGAACACCAAAGTTCAAAAATGGCAATACTTTTTTTGTCCTGCTTTTCAAAGTCCAACTTTTGCTGGTGTCACAAGTGTCACAAGAAAAACCATTGCCTTGCGGAATTCTGATCTTCATAGGTTTAGATACATTCTGGCATCTGAATAACTTTCCCAAGGTCTCCTTGGCTGTTCTATCATGTGTATTTTGTGACAACTGGTTCCTTTACAACTAAAAAACCATGATAGAGTCACCATTAATTATGCATGATATAGAGGAAATAAAAAGAGTCCCCTCCCTTTTATATCTATTAGCCACCTCTTCCCCATCATACAAAGAAAACAGATTAAGGAATTCAAGGCAGATAAAGATAATTAATTTTCTCATGGCATATAATTAAACTATGACATTCACTATCTGTAAGATGAGGTGATAAGACAACTGACCAAAATGAATTTAAAGGGCAATTGGATACATTTATGGTAGATAAGTCATGTTAGCTATATCTTATCTCCATTATAAGGGAACTACCTCATTTTGCTTAATGTCACTGCCATATTCTTAACCATTCCTGAATTACTTTATTCTTCCTATCCCTCCTCTACTTTCATATTATTTATACAAGGCGCTGGTCCATCAGCCAGAAAGTTGGAAGTTCGAGACCTAAGTATGGCATGACAGAGGGAGCTCCTGTTCTTGCCCAAACTACTACCAACCTCGCAGTTTGAAAGCATGCAAATGCAAGTAAATAAATAAGTACCACTTTGCACCTTGGTGTTTAGTCATGCTGGCCACATGTCCCATGGAAGTGTCTTCGGGACAATGCTGACTCCTTCAGCTAGGAAATGGAGATGAGCATACCCCCTAGAGTCAGACGCAACTGGGCAGGGAAAACCTTTACTTTTTAAAAAATAAGTATAGAAATAAATAATAAAAACATTGTATTTGAGAAGCCATTATTGCGTAAGCTATAGCCAAGGATATGATATGAAAACAAGGTACAGTAATATATAGTTCTTGAATTGGGAAGAGAATAAGGTCAGACTAGAGATCCGAATTGGAAGTCTCTGGGTCTCTTTAAGAATCACATACAAAATGTTTAGAGCCCTATTATAAAATTTTGTGCCTTCAATTTCCCCCCCAGGTTATCCTCTTTTCAAAAGGCTGGGATAGGGAAGAATACACCTAACATACCTCTCTTTGCATTTGCATCTGTAAACAGTGGTGAAGGACAAATAGTCACCGGTTTCCAACTTTTGACGTTGGTTTTCTTTCAGAGGAAGAATCACGCATTCCCTGAAACTACGCAGAAGAGTTGTTTTCCAAGTGACTCACAAGTGAGAAGAGATTTGTTGGAAGGATGATGACACAACCTAATTGTGTCATTTTTACAGTTCCCCCCCTCCAACTTAAACAATAAACAGATCTGGTCTGAGAGGAAAGACATGAGGGACATTAGGTAAACCAGGACCTTGGGACTCTTTCAAGAAACCAAAGCAGTCCTCTGATTACACATTTGCCTCAACACCAATGACAAAGCATGAATGCTTTTGTTTCCTTGCTTCGTAGCTTTATTTTTTTTCCCATTCAACATCTTTTTCCAGAAGATCATTTCAGTGCATAATCAAGGCTTTATTGTTTCTTGGACACCTTTGAAGTCTGATGGTAACGGCTGTTGACTTTTCCCCCAACAGCAGCTCCAGAGTTTCTTTTGCAGCAGATATAAATGCTGAGGTCAGCACAAGGGATACCGAGAAAGCAGCTTGAGTTATAGATATTTTGTTGGCTCTGTGTTTCTAATCTCTACTGTGAACATTAAAAAAAAATCCCTTCTGGCATAGATATATTGATGTAATAAAAGACAGTCCCAGGAGATAAGTCACATAAAAGAGGGACTAACTCACTAGCATTTTTTTACATACACATATATACTGTACATACCGGTACATACATACATACATACATACATACATACATTTTTACTTTAGAAGTAAGAACCACATTATAGCATTATGGTTACTGTAACAGAAAGGATAACTAAAATACCTACTTCAGATTAAAGGGTTTGATGCAAAGCAGAATCAAATTAGTTTTCTTATGTACCTTGGCCTTTTATGACTAGATACCCAGAATCAAAGAAAATCAGTATTCAGGTGAAATAATTCCAGAAAGGCAGTTATGATAGCACATTGCAACAAAACTTAGAAAATATCTAATGGGCTCTGAAAGATTAGAAAGTATTTAATCTTAAGAAATTTATAATGGTTCCAAAACAAGTTGCAAGCAGTCAATCAAAGGCATCACATGTAGGTGGGACTATCCCTAAATTGGTGGTGGTGAAGGTGGAACACACATCAGAGCAAATAATCATCAAGCTTCAATCACACTCTGCCACAGATACACTGTACAAGATATACTGTCATTGTCATACACTGACAATGTCATGATTATTAACCTGCGTGTTTTACTGTTATCGTATCATTTACATATCACTGTTACAATATCATTCAGAAAGTACTCAACACACACTCTTTCTGTGGTCTTCCTGGGGAAGGCAATGCAGAAGACAATTCAACTACAGTTTCAAGTTGTGTGCGTATTTTCCCCCCTTAACTGGTTCTGCAACTGGATCTCTCATTAGAATACAATGGGTGAGATTTAATCTTTGCAGAAAGCTGCAAAGTTTATGGTTTCTGCTGCAGGGAGATGGCATCTGGAGCAAGGCCATTTGACCTCACATCCTGGGGCAAGATCTGGGTGTCCTCCTGGATCCACGGCTGACACTGGATGACCAGTTGGCGGCCGTGACCAGGGGGGCATTCTATCAGGTACGCCTGATTCACCAGTTGCGACCTTTTCTGGACCGGGACGCCTTGCGCACAGTCACTCATGCCCTTGTCACCTCCCGCCTGGACTACTGCAATGCTCTCTACATGGGGCTCCCCTTGAGGAGCACCCGGAGACTCCAGCTAGTCCAAAATGCGGCCGCGCGGGCGGTGTTGGGAGGGACTCGACGCTCCCATGTAACACCGCTGCTGCGCGAGCTGCATTGGCTGCCGGTGGCCTTCCGGGTGCGCTTCAAGGTGCTGACCATCATCTTTAAAGCGCTCCATGGCATCGGACCTGGATATCTTCGAGACCGCCTCCTGCCGCAGATTACCCCCCATCGACCTGTACGCTCCCACAGAGTGGGTCTCCTCAGGGTACCGTTGGCCAGACAGTGCCGGCTGGCGACCCCAAGGGGGAGGGCCTTCTCTGTGGGAGCTCCCACCCTCTGGAATGAACTACCCCCAGAGATCAGGGTGATCCCTGATCTCCCTTCCTTCCGCCACGCCCTTAAGACATGGTTATTCCAGCTTGCGGGACTGGCCTAGGGGAAACATTTTTAGTGGGGGTTTTAAAATAATTTTAATTAGACCAATTATTAATATCTGCCTTTTAATTAAGTTTTAATCTGTAGTTTGATATTTTGTATTTTATCTGGTTGTTAGCCGCCCTGAGTCCGTAAGGAGAAGGGCGGGATATAAATATAAATATAAATAAATAAATAAATAAAATCAGATCGTTTGTAACGTGTCCCATTTGGACTATGGCAGCTGAATTCCATCACTGTCATTCCAGGTAGGAAGTGTCTGGGAGAGGGACATATTAAATCTGTGCCACTATGTTATTGCCCACCATAGGTTTATATCAGCAAGGAAATGTACGAGCAGTTACAGAGCAACAGTGCCATGCCTGTAAATGCTGCAGCCAGGGAGTCTGGAAATGAAAGACTCTACTTCACTCCTCCATGAAAATCTCTTCTATCATTGAAGCCATCAGCCATTCTAGCCATTTGCTCAATTGTTCTCAGCAGTAATTAAGAAGAACGTAGGAAGATTTTTTTCCTCTCCTCACAGGAGCTTGGAAAGAAAAATTCCATGATTATTTGAAAACATTATGATTGTTTGCTCTTACAGCTAGCAAGATTAGTATTCATCAACAGCAAAAACTGCAGAATACAGCCTTCTATAATTGGATTGGGATCTGGAAGGGCAATAAGAACTTATTTTCTCTGCTTGCCTGCCTACCAGCCTTCCTGCCTTCTAATGCTTGCAAACTGCAAGCAAAAGTAGATTGGTGAAATGTGAGACTGCCATGCAAGTCAAAGGTTCAATTCTTCTTGTCTGAAGCACAAATTTGATCAATCCCCTTGAACTCGTTCTGCAGTTTTCCAGGAAAAATAATCCTGTTGGTCAACAATACAACTGAATAATAAATATAGGGTGGCTGTAAGCTTGTTTACAGAGAGAATGAACACTCGCTTGCAGAGTGAAATTAGACCCTGTTTCCCATCTTCTCCTGATGAAAGGGTGGCAGTGACTAGTCTTGACAAAAAGCAGCTCCAGATATATTTGCATAACATGAATTTAAAATCGCTACAGCCCAACTGAACAGGCACTTAGTTTTAATTGATCAATAAATGTTTAAAATAAATATCAAGTACGTGTTACATCTCAAGATGAAACCAATAAGCAACCAATGTGGCATTCTCAGGGCTAATATATTTTACTGAGGCATATGCTTTCTACAGTGGCAGATTTTTTTTAATGCATACCAAATACATCAACATTAGATTTTTTTTAAAAATATATATATATTTTCTAAGAATATAGAGAAAAGTACAGGGGTAAAGATCCAA
Organism: Protobothrops mucrosquamatus; assembly: GCF_001527695.2. Classification (NCBI taxonomy): domain Eukaryota; kingdom Metazoa; phylum Chordata; class Lepidosauria; order Squamata; family Viperidae; genus Protobothrops; species Protobothrops mucrosquamatus. The sequence goes on from NW_015388451.1 coordinate 56,120, forward strand.
ATGCAAAACTCCAGCATTCTGAAAAAAATTAGCACTACTGAATAAAATAGAACCAGTTTGGTGCTGTGGTTAAGGTACCAGACTAAAAAGTGGAAGATTGAGTTCATGGGCACAAAGCCAGCTAGGTGATTTAGGGCTAGTCGCTCTTTCTCAGCCCTAGGAAGGAAGCAATGGCAAATCACTTCTGAAACCATGCTAAGAAAACTGCAAGGACTTGTGTAGGCAGTTGTCAGGAATCAACACAGACTGTATGGAAAGCAAGGCAAACAAATAAACAAAACCTGAATAAAACTTCCTGCTATAATTAAGCTGTTAATATAGTCAAGAGTTCTTCAGAGGTTTTGTTGCAACATTTTTTTTTATCATGGAGGGCTTCATCTAACCCCGTATAACCATGTTTCAATCATCTTTAGACATGATGGTTTAGTTCAGGTAATTTTAACCCTCCCTATAGAAACTTTTTTTGCTTTGAAGATTTGTACATATTCTGGTTAAAGCAGCCCTACCCTCATGAAGAGTTGGACTTACCACTAAGTGCTAAGAGTTGTTATCTGATGTGATTTAGTGCTTCCTAAGCATTGGCATTGTGATTCATTCACATTGCAGAAACAACCAAGAATTCAGTGACACTTAGAAGACTGCTAAGGCTCACATGGGTTAGAAGCCCTGTTAGCAAGGAAAATTGACAGAGGCCATGAAATATTGCAGTATAATGACCCCTCAAAGCTTATGCCATCAACATGTAGTAATGTACCTCAAAAAGGCCTCTCCTCCTTTTTTAAACATTTTTTAAAACATGGTTTCCTCCCTTGAATCAAGTATGTTTCTTCTGTGTTATCAGTTCTGGCTCCTGACTACTTTCTTAAGTCCTGTAAATATTCAGCTTTTATGGTTGTGGTTTTCTGAATTTTCAAATTCAATTTCCTAATACTTTAAAACCAGTTAATCATGTTTATATCAGTCCTTCGGAAATCTAATCAAGGCAGAAAAGACCAAAGAGGCAGGAAGTTCAGCAAAGAAACTCTTGCCTGCTCCAAAAGTGACTTGTGAAAACAGCTGGCCAGCCCTGACCTCTTTCCAGATGTTCTTTTTAACAGCACACTTAATTTGTTTATGTTTTCGCCAATGCTGAAAATGGTGGCCAATTTTTTTTCTTTTACTTTCTTTCTTTTTTCCTTTTTGTTAAGGAGCCTTTGCAATGTTTTGTAGGTGGTCTTGTAAAGGGAAAGAGGTATTTAACCTCACCCCATCATCTTTTCCACAGGCCCTGATTGTTTATGTAGTGAAGCTTGGTACCAGTCAGTGGCTTCTGATAGCAGAAGTAGGCCAGGAGACAGTAACAGAACTACAGCTGTGGGCCATGCTATATACTGATACAACTGCCTGCCATTCCTTTGGATTTGGGCTAAGCAAAGTAAGAGAAGAGAACTGGGTTCTTGACATAAATCTACTCAGGCACATATATACAGAAAAGCAGATGTATACATTAAAAGGTAGGCATGAGAAGAATGGGATAAATTCTTATCAGCAAACGTTTGGGTGGTCACAGCATTCACCCGTGGCAAAGAAGAAGTAAGATAGTCTTATGCTTTCTATATGTGCTGAAACTCTAATTCCCAGAATGATGGCCTGGAATTTGGGGAGGTGTTAAGTCTCAATAAAATTAGCTAGGAATGCTGGGAGTTATAAGTCTCAACCCTTCTGGACAATACTAAACAAGGGAAGGCTGGTTTAGAATGCCATGTGCAAATTCCTCATTTGTTTGAATGCTAATAATATGTTTATTGTTCCTTGTTTTGTTCATTACCAGCAATGAATGTTTGAACTGCCTCGTGGAAAGAAATGTGGGCTCAAATAATAATGCATAGGATGAAATGACATTAAAATTATATGTAAAGTGGAATAGAAAAGTCTTCATCCTTTTGTCTAACTGGGGGCTAGTTTAAACTGCCTCATTTCAGAATATAAATAGTATGTGTTGAATTCACTTCTTTCCATAAACCCATGTAACCCTAATTAAGGCCCACTCAGTTCAATAGTTCTTACTCAGTGGATATATATTGAATTATCCTGCATATAGTAGAGTGTAAATAATTTTTCTTGCTTTTTGTAGAGCAGGGGTGTCAAACTGCTGGCCTGTGGGCCGGCTGCATAATGCAGAGGCCGCACCCACCCCAGTTCCAGCAATGCAAAAGAAGTCACGATACATGGCAAGTTTGACACCTGTGATGTAGAGAATTTTAATAATTACCACTACTGAGGAAAAAGGGCTTGTCCTAAATTAGTACCATGCTTTCTCAGATTTTTTTTTAAATCAAAATTCATGGTGATTTTACCTCTGAATGTTATCCTAAATCATTATTTTTTTTTTCTGGTTTACATAGAATTACCGGCTGTTCTAAAATATTGGGCTATGGATCAGATTGACTTCTGTTATCATGTTGAATTGATTTGGTACAAATTTAATTCTCATTGTGTCAACGCTGTGACAATGGATGTTCCCGCTCTGATAACTAAGGAAAATTGCAATCATTTTTACTATAATAATAACAACAACAACAACAACAATAATAATAATAATAGTAAAGTTGGAAGGGACCTTGGAGGTCATCTAGTCCAACCCCCTGCTTAGGCAGGAAACCCTATACCATTTCAGACAAATGGCTGTCCAGTCTCTTCTTGAAAACTTCCAGTGTTGGAGCATTCACTGCTTCTGGAGGCAGGTTGTTTCAGCGTGCTTTTTCTGCTGTTTAGGAATCAGATATAGAAGGGGGGATGGGGTGAATGCTTGAGCTCAGCTAACCACAATAATAATGCAACTCTGTGGGAACTCAAGGACACAAACTGATAATGTTTTGGTGGGCTCAGGAGCTGGAGAGGGAGCCCGTGCTTCAGGCTAATTGGAGAATGTGATTTATGACTACTTCCAGGGGGTGGGAATTGCAACTTGTTACTTTGTTTCAGGGAAAGAGAATTTAGTTTTGGGTTCAACTATGTAGTGCCGATACTGTGTATCCTAATAAAATGTTCTTTAAGGAAGAATTCTTGCCTTGAAGTTCTTTTGATGGGTTTCATTTATCGGAACCATGACACATTGCTTGATAAAACTATAGTTTCATAAAGATGTGGGGAAAACATTGTGTGATCTCACCCTGCAGAACTAAAGTTCCCATAAAATTCCCATAAAGCAATGGAACGGTTCTTTAGCCAATTGAAATTTCTGATGAGATAAATATCTTAAATAAAGCTTTTATTTTTATGGGTTTTTATATCTGTACTATGTTTGAAAAGAGATGGGTAGCAATTTTTCCCCCTGAATTGTCAGTTTCACCTGGGTTGGTACCTTGCCACTCTTTTTAAAAAAATTTGTTTGGCCTTATTGATTCAATTTTCTCTGAAAGATTCATTGTTTTGATATTCCATGTATTTTATCCTACTACTTTGTGAAAGGACTAAAGGCAAATCTATTCCAAGAATACCATTGTGAGTAGCATTTTGATTCATAGACCCAACAAGCACTTTGCAAGTGTTGTAAAGAGGAAAAAAATGTGATTCCTGTGATGTTAGTGACTTTGACATCCAGATTCTGTATAAATTTCATCAGAGATATGATACAAGTTAGTACAGAAATGAATAAGCATGTCGCATTATACTAAAACAATTTCTTTAATGGAATCCCATTGCCCCTAATATATTTCATTTACTGTTGGGTTGCAAAATCTATTTTCTCTTGCTTCAGTGGAGCCCTAGCAATAAATCTTACGGTGAAGGGAAATTGCATATTATTGCTTGCAATACATTAATTTGGTTTTAATGATATTTATTGTACTGTGGTTTTATAAGGCTGTTAGCCGCCCTGAGTCCGGTGAGGAGAAGGGCGGGGTACAAATTAAATTATTATTATTATTATTATTAATTTCATACAGTGTAACAATCACACTTTGCTTCAATCAAATGGATCTGCTTGCAACAAGGGACAGTGGCAGCTCGTTGTGTAAAATGGCAGATTGGAGCCAGTCTTACCCATTAGGAATCGTGGGGGGGGGGATAGCAATGATGGTATGAAATGGCAGGACATTTTGCCCGCTGCTCCCATAAGCAATGAGAAACAATGATGTTCTTTAAGGTATTTCTCTACACCAGTTTTTCTCATCCTTGGCAACTTTAGGATGTGTGGAGTACAACTCCGAGAATTCACTAGCCAGTATGCCAGAATTCTGGGAGTTGAACTTCACACATGTTAAAGATATCAAGATTGAGAGACACTGGTCAAGACATTAATAGCAGCAATGGAAGATGAGGAGCAAGAGAACTCAACTCAACCCAAGGATATCCAGGAATCAGTCTGGAAGTGCTTGCTCACAACCACCATTCTCATCCTTCAAAATTCAGAAAGTGATTCATGCCATCCCATAATACACTTGTGTTGTTTTTATAATTATCCTGTTACTCTTGGGCTCCTGAGCCAACCAGTATGTATGTACTTTAAGCAGAGCAATAAGCTCCCACACCCAAAAGATCAGTAACCATCCAACATCTTGTCCCATGACCTAACTTTACTGTGTTTATTTTTGTGGTATTTAAAAGAAAAAAGTAACAATGGACCACTGGGAGTAAAAGAGTGTTTTAACTTGAACGGGAAAGAACTGGAAACCAAGAGTTGGAATTGGCCCATCTCTGAAAACTGGGACTTCACCCATCCGCTCAATTGTCCAACAGCAAGAGTGGTATGTGGTCAAACCAATCCAGGAGAAGCACAATAGTTATCCTTGATCGGGCAACAGACTTCAAACTGGGACAATGACTTCGGATAGACTTTGATTCTGGGGAAAATAAAAACAATTCTTGATTCATGAATTAAAATTAATAGTGAGGTAGGACCAGGAATAATAAGAAAAAGAAACAAGTAGAGGTAGTTAGAAGAAATAATTACTAGAGATGTTGTAACTAGTTGAACTAGAAATCAGGAACCAGGAAAGCATTTAAATTTATCTTTTGTTTCAAAGCTTTTCATTTTACAGACAGGCAACTCCTTTTCCATTACAATGCAATAAAAGAGATTCTGGTGCCTGAATTTCAGTTACAATAAAGCTAACCTAGCATTGCTACTATTAGGCTTCACTTGCTACTAATTGTTTTCCTGAAACACATTTAAATTAGACTTTAATGTCTAATGCTCTAAAGCAGAGGTAGGCAAATGTGGTCCTCAATCTCTGGAGCCTTCTTGGATCACAATTGCCAGCATCATATCAGCCGCAGCTTTGCACCATTTTGAGATAGGAAACAAAAAAATTACTCAAAGACCTAACATAGTATGTAATTTAAGAATAACAAATGTTCCCTAAAGTTGAGAGAAAAGCAGAAGTTGCTGGTCCTGGCAACGTGTAACCCACACCACTATCCACTGTGTAGCACTCCATTGTGCTTCATTCTTTCTCCTAGCTACCAAGATCTGCCATCTCATCTTAAGATGACGCTAAGCTATACATGTTCTTAAGAGCATTGGGGCTGAGATTTCTAGTAGCAAAGCTACTTTTTTTCATTCATTCTATTGCTTCTACACTAAGATATTCTGAGAACCTCTCTACATTTAGAGAGGTTGATAAGGCAGAACTGGTGTTATCACATTTTACAACATTTGTTTTATGGATGTTTGTTCTAGAAGAGAATTTGCTGTATAAAAGCAAAAGTCAAATCCAGTACCTTTTGATTATTCAGAACTACTTTTTCCACACATGACATTTGAATTTGATGGGTTTTTTCTTTCTTTTTTCTTCTTACGCTAACTTGCTGTGGTCTGAAAAAAAAAATCTGGAGAACCATTAGATGGCAGAAAAAAGATATGGAATAGATTCTTTCACCATTTTGGCACCATTCAGATAGTTAGACTACAGCTTTTGCAATTCCCAGCTAGCAAGACAGATGTTGTAGCTCAGACACACCTAGAGGACAGCAGGAGGAAGAATGCTTTGAGAAAACGTGCTGAACAATGTTTCATTTGGTATTCTTCCTTCATGGTGGTCTGCAGGATTCCCATCAGGTGCTTATGAGCCACTTTCATTACATGGCCAACTTTTTACTAATAATTGCCTGTAGCTAAGAAGGCATATTTGTTCAAATAGGCAGGAGTTCTGGTTTATTATTTTGCAGCCAGCTTTCTTAGCTTCATATATTTTGGTGAGAAGTTAGTATAGCTTCTATCCAGAATGGAACGGAGATTGTGGGGAAGGGAAGATCTAACTCGGTGTAAAAGTCACTCAGTCCTACAGATACTGTACATCTTTTACTGCAGTTTTCCCGCAAGAGCTGGTTTTTGTTCTCTCTGGCTGGATGCTTCAATAAACAGTCAAGCGATTTGTTTCGGCTAAGGGCCCTCCATCAATCTTCCGTAATAAACTTCCTTCAAAAACAGCTGGCTTATTCCCAGGCTACCAGATCCAAAAATCCTTCATTAAGCAATAGGTTTACGGCTATATATCAAACTCCTTTTTATTTCAAAGTGGAGTGGGTTTGGGGTTTTTTTTGTCCTTATTGTAAAACTATATTTACATATCCCTGTCAGGAAATTTTGGATTGCGTCAATTCAAGGGGGAAAAAAGATTGACATTGCAGTTTGAGGCTATAATCTTACACACGCTCATTGCAAGAAGCCCCACTGAAGTCAGTCAGCCTTAGGTAAACATGCATAAAATCATAATAGATCTTTTTCCAAGCCAAATAGCCTCTGCTTTCAATATATGCTTTACATACAACTGCTTTTTTTGTGAAAATGATTTACTTTAGTGTTTCTTTTTATGAATCTAAATAATTGATTGGACAATTGATATTTCAATTGAAGATTTCTGAAATATACAACATCATCTCAAAACTAAAACAAGCATACATTGTGATTTTTTTTAAAAAAAAAATTACAGTGTTAAAACAAGAAAAACTTCTCATCACTTACAGATCCAACTTAAACAACCAATGCTTTTTTTCTAAAAAAAAAAAAAAAAAAGGTGCCGGAACTCACACACGTCATACAACCTGCCTTGCCTACCCTACAAGGTTCCATCCAAAAAAGGTGCTGGAACTCCGTTCTGGGCGTTCTATGAGAAAAAAAGCCCTGTAAACAACACAAACAAACACACAAACAGAGATGATGTGAATAAAGAGATGGATTTTCAAAGGCTCTAAAGGACACTCTTATTTGGCACCACTCTTATTTGAGGAGAGTGCCTCAATGAATGGGCATATTATAGGGGGGGGAAACCCCACTTCTAAGTAACCATCAGAGGAAACCTTTCTGCATGAACTTTACATTTGCAGAGGTCTATATCAGGCAAAGCAATCATTAAAACTATGACCAACATTTCTATAATAAATATCTATTATTAGTCTGTACCATTCAAACTTCATTTCTTTGGAAGAAATGAAGCCTTTTGTTATAGGTAAATTTTTGTCCAGGCTATCTTTGATGCTAAAGTACAAGTGATATATCACTTTACAAAGTCATTAAAAATACAACATACATCCTTGAGGTACTCTTTCTCTTCTACTTAGACTGAATTACAGCAGTTCCATCTGTCAGTTCGGTGTACATAGTTTAGTATAAATTCTATACTCTATAAATTCTAAGTTAAAAGCAAAAAGGGAAAAAAACCTCTTGATAATCAATACTTTATCCATAACAAATCCCTTGGAACAAAGTGAACTTTTCAGAACTACAAAAGTACAAATCTCTATTTCTCTCTTCCCCCCCCCCCCGCGCTTGGGATGGAAAAGGAAATCCTGACCTACAGCTGAATCTCCTGATCTAAACACAATTAATTTATTGCTGCTAATCTCTTTTTCATTTTAGCCATTGTAAAAAGGCAAATACATAAAAGATGATTGTAAATTTTCCAGTTCAGAAAGAAAACTTGTTGGGCAAAGTCCATCAAGATAAAATATTTTCCTCTTTTTGTAAATAAACACTACGATTGGGGACAGATGTTTGTCTTGCAGTATTTTGCATTTAGTATCTGATGAAGGGAGCAGACCTGTTTAAGTCTGGCCACACAATTGCCACTGCGGCTGCTGCTGCTGTACTGGGTAAAGACACTGACCAGAACAGTGGTGGGATTCAGCGGTTTGCACTTCGGCAGAACCGGTAGCTAATTTTTTGTTGCCCAGGCCCAGAATGGAAGCGGCATCCACACAGAGAACCAGTTGTTCACATATTTGAATCCCACCACTGGACCAGAACTCGCTGATGCTCTCCAGCAAAAGAATTTTGCAGAAAGCTAAAGAAGGATAATGGAACCTGTAATTAGCATATCTGGAGGGCACTAGTTTGGAGAAGAGTATTCAATACTTTCATTGCTGAGTCAGGGGACAGTTTGGTGCAGTTATGCATACCTTCAACAGGTACCCTTAGCAATGCAAATTTCCAGAAATTTCTGTTAAATTACAACATGCACACGTCTTTTGTACACTCATCTCCTAAACTTAGGCTTGTCTAAGTCCCTTAGCAAACATAACTCCCCTCCCCTTAAATTTAAAAATGTTGTAACTTAGGAAGGCTTTTGTTCTTTGACATTATCCCAGGAGCAGCATGCAGAGAAAAAGGGTTATAGCTTCCTTCAGCTGTGGGGTGAAATCTCCCAGAGCCCAGGCGGAGCAGAACCTAACTTACACTTCTAGATGCAGTTTAACAATCAGAGTTCTTCTAGGATGATTGTCTTTGCATGTGCTCAAAGCTAGTTTTTCTCTGAGGTTTAGTCTCTATTTTGGATGAGTCTGTCCATGATTTCACTGTTCACAATTCTTTTCTTAAGTCTAGTCATCTTATTTAAGCCTTCCTTCCTTCCTTCCTTCCTTCCTTCCTTCCTTCCTTCCTTCCTTCCTTCCTTCCTTCCTTCCTTCCTTCCTTCCTTCCTTCGTGTGTTGTTAATAAAGTTTAAATATTATTTTAAATAAATCATATTTAATGTTAGTTTTTGATTTGGAAGATTGTAATCTGGTAACCTACTTTACTGGACCTTTTCAGTTTAATGAAGAAAATGCTGGTTTTAAAATATATTTGTATTTTCCAATTTGCTAGAAGCAGAAAGCCATAAACCTCCTTTTGAGTGAAGGAAATAGTGATATGGAAACATCCTGGCCTACTACAGGCCCTTCTTAATTTTCTCATCCCTGGTGTCAGGCCAAAGTAAAGAATGAAGTCCAGGACCAGTTTGTTTGTTTGTTTTGGGGGGAGGGGGGGTAATTGAATCACTGGAATTCCAGACTTGAGGAAAGTTTAAACCAATGAATAGTGGACTTAGTTTTGACTGCACTGGATAACCATAGCTCTTATTTTAAAAGGATAAAGAAAAAAAACTATGGCAATGGGCGCTTAGTCCTATTAATTTGGACAAAGTCACACAATGAATTTTATAAATAAGTAAGGGTTGAATTTGGGATCCTGAAGAGCAGAATTTGATGAAAGTGTGCTACATGTTCTAATAAATATATTTTATTTATTAAAGTATCTTACTTTTGCTGCAGAATTCCTACCTAACTCAGAAGCTTACTGAAGATTTTCAGTCAGTTTCTAACCTCTTAAACTATCCAACCTCACATTATTCTTCAGAGAATAGCGTGCAGAGGGTAACAACAATGAACTGTGATATGGAGGTGGGATAAATAAAAAAATAAGCAAGTCTGTCTAATAGAGTTACAATGTAGGTTTATTATGTATTCTGTTTTCAGGTAATGGAGAACTAAAAAATGGGTCCAGGTTATTCCTACAGTGGAGAGAGGGAGATTTATTAGTGTTTTCTGTAATATATTTTCTTATAGCAGCTCAGGAGAGCCCTTATACCTCATTGGTGTAATAGCACAATAGAAAAGTAGAACAAGCAAGTCACATTTAAAACATGCAAAAAAAAAAGAGGTTCAGAAATGGCTTCATATTGTGACAAAATGTAATTCTCCCATAATCAAGGATTTAAATGGAAAGTGATTTTGGACTGCCATGCAACAACTAATGCCTAGCTGACATCGACTGATCTCAAAAAGTTAAGGAAGTTGGGTATAATAAATACACAGATGGGAGGCCACTAGGAAATCTCAAGGCTATGGGCTAGAGCGAATTTTTTTTTAAAGAGGACGAGGAGTCTTTATCATTAAAATAACTAATTTTACTCAAGGAAGCCATTTACACCAGTACCTTGGTAATCTGCTTTGAAACTCATTGGTACCAAATGAATACAGGGACAGAATTTTCATGTCAAAATGTTTTGGTATTCAAAATTCTGTCCCTCTACTCATTGTTTGTTTGGTACTCATCACGCTTCTCGAAACCCATTAACAATGAGTACCAAGGTACCACTGTACCTTTATAGTGGCTGCATAATTGCAGTGTGAGAAAAAAAATATCACATTGGTGAACTAGTGCATCCCAAAGATGCTTTTTTCATGATGCAACTGGACTTTCTTGTTTTTTCTTTGAAGACATTTCGCTTCTCATCCAAGAAGCTTCTTCAGAAGCCCTTATCTTCAGCTCTGAAGAAGCTTCTTGGATGAGAAGCGAAATGTCTTCAAAGAAAAAACAAGAAAGTCCAGTTGCATTGTGAAAAAAGCATCTTTGGGATAACTATGACCTGGATGACTGAGAATCTCCATAGATGTGAACTAGTGTAGTTTAAAGAAGAAGCAAATGGCTGCAGTTTGGGAAATACTTCCTCCATATATATATACTGTATATATATAAACATTCACCTATCCAGCTCAATTGGATTTGGATATGCATTGCAAGCACGCAGCTAGATTTGATACACCATTGCTCTGATATGCAGATCTTGGTTCGGGACTATCCATCTGCAGTGATGCATTCTGGCCCATCCAGACACCCAGTTGCTAAATAAAAGCTCTCACTTTTACAAACATGCCTTTGTGCCTCCTTATAAATCACCAAGGCAAGACTTGGTGCAGCTTTAGACCTCCATGTTTGCTGTTTCTCCTGCCTTTCCACAAGCTGCCACAAGCTTCAAAGTGATAGTTCCACTTATTTTTTCCCCCTTGCCCCCTGGACAGACCCCAGCTTCCCCAACTAATTATTAACATCTGGGAGGAAGGCTGAACCTTGTGATCAAGATGAAGAAGGTGGTGGTGGGCAGCCAGAGGGCCCATGTTTTCAAACAGAAACCACTTTCTGGACTGGATTAGGCACTTCCTTGAGCAGTAAGAACACCCAGATGTTTCGGAGCCAGACAGCACTCCTGCTCATAAAGAGAGGAAATTGGCCCTTTTCTTTTATTTATTTATGTACTAGGTATTGGACCCAAAATCTGGCACACATTCTATTTTCCCAGTCCCAAGAAAGGTCACTGAGGCAACAGGGGAGGTACTCTCTAGGAGTTGCTGGTAGCAGTTCAGCTTTCTCTATTGTTCAAACTGGGTTTTTTTTTCTCCTAGGGACGGGATTTTCACCCTTTTTCTGCCACTTTCACTTCCAAAAGAAAACTACCCTGTTTCTAAATTTGCCAGCGAAGCACAGGGTTGCTATCTGAAAAAATGCCCAGGTAGACTATACAGAAGCTGGCAATATAGCCTTGAGCAAATGTCACACTCCCTAATCCAGTATCACATCTCTTTGCGGTACCATCAAGTTGTATCTTCCCAGTTAGCTATAAAATGTAGACTAGTTGGGTTCACACAGAGTGATGTACCATAGCATGGTTTGGTTGGTTTTGACAAAGTCTTGTGTGAACCCAGCCTGATGTACCTCTTCTTCTCCTTCTCTGTTGGAGTATACAACAGTTTGTTTTGGGTGACTTTCAAAAAAGTGACTTATGACCATTTTTCACACTTATGACTATTGCAGCATCCCTGTGGTCATGTGATCAAAATTTGGCAACTGGCATGTATTTATGACAGTTGCAGTGTCCTAGACTCATGTGATCACCTTTTGTGACCTTCTGACAAGCAAATTCAATGGGGAAGCCAGATTCACTTAACAGCCGTGTTGTTAACTTGACAACTGCAGTGATTCACTTAACAACTGAAGCAAGAAATGTTATAAAATGGGCCCAAACTCACTTAACAACTGTCACGCTTAGCAACAGAAATTTTGGATTCAGTTGTGGTTGTAAATTGAAAACCACCTGTATCATTGTAGGCCAAGGATCTCAGCTCTCATACAATTAACTGCAAGGAATCTTGGGGTGGGGGGGGTGGGAGGGTGTTTTCCATGGGGACAAAGAGGGAACACTTTACTCATGTCAAAAGGTCCAGAAGACATTATCCTGGACTATAAGCCCATAAAAAAAAAGAAGTACATCTGCTGTACGAAAGAATTTAGGGTATTGGATTTCCTATTTGAGATTGGAGCATAACTGCAGTTCTCAGAGAAGGTACTGGACAATCTTATGACCTCTCGGATAACTTCCCCCCCCCCCGAGTACTATAGGTTTGCACACTATAGGGCCAAGAGGTGGGCTTCTTCTTGTCCTTTTGACAGGAGGAAAGCGGAAAGCTGCTGCCACCCACAGGAGTCCTTTTGCGACACCTTGAAAAAACACACAAAAGATCAGCAAAGTGGTCCAGATGAGGTGAGGGACTGTAGTTTCTGCTGCTACTTATGGGGAAATCAGGATCAGGGAAGGGGACACTGATTTCTCTGCTGGCTTTCTCTATCCCCTCCCCCACCCCAAAATGCAAGCATGGGGGCCTAACTACCTCCTACCCCGGTGATCCCTGCCCTTACCTCCAGGCTTACTGGAGAAGACATAGAGGATCACCCCACCTCACCGCCATAGAGAACACAAATCAGAATGTTCACACAGAGGAAGGCTGGACAACCCTGGTTTGTGCTGGATTTCTCTGATCTTGGTTTAGCCTGCTAGTGGGTAAGCATGTACCCAATGAGGACACGTTTCCAGCGACCTATATGCAGGCAATCTCAGAGTCATAGCAAGGAGCATTTGTGGATGACTCTGAAGTATATTAGGTAGCAGAAAATGGATTGCAGTTCACTAGAAATCTGGCATAATAGCTACAATTGTACAGTTGGTCAAATTCACCTTTTATAGAGTCCAAGGTATTTCCTAAACAAAAATACATAGGCATAGGAACACTTATTATAGATTAATTGTACTTTAACCATTCAAGTGTATTTAGGAAGGTTATGACAAAGCACCTTCCTTTTGAAAAGTTAATAATAGACAGGGATTTTAAAAAATAGAATTCCCTATACCACATATAATATGCCATGCAATACTGTATGCCATCAACTAATTTTTTCCAGCTTGCCTTCTTTCTGCAGCAGTTCAAGGGTAGAATTCCTTGGATTCTCACCAGAAGTTCTTGTCTCCTTGGGGAAACAGAATGTGTTAAACTATTATCCTTCTTTATTCTTAACCCTGCACAATTTACAATTATGATTGCTTTATCAGTGTAACATCCATTTATTATATATGGGAGGATTCTAAGAGATTACTGGGGATTTAGTCCAAAAGAAGATTGTGTCTTCGAATGAATGAAAATTCACAATGGGATTATACAAAGAAAATATTTCAACTACATATGGCCAGTCAGTCAAGTTACACTCAAATTTCATTTGGGTTTCATAGAACAGTCTATCTATGTCTGCAATTTTTGGGTGTTGTTTACTCTTTTAAAATAGGGCACAAACATTGAAGTTAATCCATGCCTGCTGTAGAGTAACACCCCGTATCAACTAGTGACTGGTTTCATCTTTTAGATCTGGGGTGTCAAACTGCCAGCCTGCGGGCCGGTTGCATCATACGGAGGCTGTGCCCACCCCAGCTCCGGCAATGCAAAAAAAGTTGTGATATGTCGCAACACGTCACGTGACGCAGCGAGTTTGACACCCATGTTTTAGATCATTTCTTTCCATTGGTTGGGCATTGGCTCAGGTTTTATTTTTTTCAACTCTGTGGCTTATTTTAAAAGTACACAGTTTCCATTTCAGAGGGGGGGTGGAAGTAATCCAGCAATTTATATCATGCACATCTGGATCTTTTCGGTTTAATCATTTGTTTATATTTAGTAAGGATTTGGTTAAGAAGTGTATATTTTAAATAGCTTCTGCTTTATTGAAATGTATATAAGTGCATGTGAGAGAAGAGGAAGAGAAATGACATTTTCAGAATCCTTTGATAAGGATCAGATTTTGTGTTTCGGCTTTGTTCCTCTCTCGCTTTTTCGTTTAACTGAGTGGGTTAGAATGCTGTTTCATTGCTCTTAAATTAAATGCAATTATCTAATCAAATGCTACTAGGGACATCATTACTGTAGTTAAAAGAACATTGACTACTTGAGACCCAAGTGGTGGTTTAGTCATCTAATTCTGGATTTCACCCATCAAATGTTACCTAATAGGAAATTGTAGTGGGATATCTAACACTGCCTAAAAACACGGAGGAGACAGTTTAATATCAAGTCCTGTGAGGCTGGCAAACTTGAAACGAAAACCACATTGAATGCTGGAAGTATTTTATTGCAAGTAGGATAATGTAATAAAACCTTGAAAACCTCCCCAAGTAATTTTTCTACATAACTTATACATAATGTAATTAACACACAGTTGCTCTAAGCCTCTTTGTCATGCTTCTCCTTCCCCCTGGTCTCTAAAGTCTCTTCTGTAACTGCCCCATTTCCTCCCTTAACTGACTGGTTGCCTTCTCTCTCTGTTAGGCATGCCAATACAGACATCTAAATCAGCTACAAATGCTGGTTTCACCTGTTAGTCAGAACAGAGACTCAGATCGACATTCTGCCTCAGCCTTTTGATCTGCACCAACAAAAGCCACCCAAGGAATCATAAATGATGTAGCCAAAGGAAAAGAAAGTAGTGTAGAGTGAAAAGGTCTAATCTTAAGTACTGTAGAGTAAGGCTGCCTGGAAAGAATACATGTTCTGGATAAACAGATCTTTTCCTGTTCAGCCAAACTAGTTTTGCAAGATCTCAGCACAGCTCAGCCTGAACTAGAGAAAACCTGGCAGTATAGGGCATCTACTGACATCTGTAAAATGTCTTCTTAAAGAGCAACATAAGCTTACTGGAGAGGTTTTGTGCATTTCTACTCTTGCTGAATAGTTAGAAGAATGCTTTGTTATATTTGGCAGCTGGGTATTGTAGTCCTGTATTGTTAAATAGTGTTCACACAAAAACCGTGGACACCCAGCTTAATCATACTATGAGACTGATATCAGGAACTATTAAGTAGCCTTCCGAATGATTACTGGTATTATCTAACACAGAGGTCCCCAACCTTTTGGGCACCAGGGACCGGTTCTGTGGAGAAAGGCTTTTTCATGGACCGGAGGGTGCGTGGTTTTGTGTGCTGTATTCATCTCCCTGATGGGGCTTTACTTGTTTGTGCGGCCTGGTTGCTGATATGATGCAGCCCAGTACTGATCCACGGACCAGAGGTTGGGGAACCCTGATCTAACATACCACCCCCACACCTTAGGAGACAATCAGCTTTAAAAAGGGAGTGGCAGAAATGTGAGGCAAACCAATTATTACCTATGTAAATGAGAACTGTCACAATCAAATACTGAGACTTAAATCTCGGAATCTGCTGTGGAAACTTGGACAGCAATTAGTCAGAGAAGATTTTGATATTGAGATAGCATGGGACCAGGAATGGGCAACCTCTAACCCAGATATGTTTAATTTAGTGTGATGATTCCTATGAACACTTCCCCAGATAGTTCTCCAGATGTCAGCTTGGAAGAAGATGAACCAGTTCCAGGCACTTCTGGAGGGGAGTTGGTTAATGGCTCCAAACAGCCATCTGAGAGGGATTTGGCTGAAGCATAGCTCCATCAGGAGAGTCCTGAGGCTTCAGGTGTGGAAAGCATGCAGCTGCAACAGGTCAGTGATGAGGAAGAGGAACTGCCTTATGCACCTGATCCAAGAACATGTAGGGCACAGAAATAGAGTTGCCAGGTGTCCACTATTTGAGCAGACAGTCCACTTTTTTCACATTATGTTCACTATTTTTTTCACAAAATAGTGGACATTTTTTATTCAAAATAATATTTTACATATTATTATAATATATTTGATGTTTTGAATTTTAAGTAAAGTTTTGAAGTGATTATTTTAATACATGTTAAAATGTTTGTAAGAAAATATATAATTTAATTGTAATTTTTTTTTACTTTTTTTTACTACTTAACCCCCCCCCCCCCGCTTGTCCGCTATTTTTTGGAAGCAGACCTGGCAACCCTACACAGAAAAGCAGGAGCAAAGGTCAGCCAGATTACTTGTGAAGAGAAAGCCTCGCCTTTCTTGATGGGCTGCACCAGAAGCTGGCTATTTAGCACAGCAGATAGACGGAAGCAATGGTGGGAACAACATGATCATTTCCTAGTTTTCTGGTTGTTGTGATTCTCACCTTGCTTTGGATTGAAACTGTGCCTTGACTTGGATCATGCCTTGTGAACTCTGGACTTTTCTTGCCTTGTGAACCCCCTTGTATTGTGGATTTAATTTTGCCTGGTGGGTTTATTTTGATTAAGAAACTTTCAAGTGCCTTGTGGACTCATTGGCCATTGTTCTATGAACCAGCATTGGTCTGCTTGTGGCTGGATGTAATTGGAACAGTTCTAGATTTTTGGTGAAGGAAGTAGCGGGGGAATATTTATAAACCCACCAAACCAGTTATGTTTGTGTGTTTGTGAGTGGGATAACACATTTAGTATCTGATCCAGTACAATGCTCCTTTGGCTTTAATCTTCCAAAGAAAAACTGGACAGCACTCAACTGGATCCAAATCTGCCATGGCAGGTGCCACTATTGGAAATACAAATGGGGGCTGGTTGATAACACTGTAACTTGGGGAACATCCTGCAAACTTTACATCATATTGTGAGGGAATGCCCCCTCAAAAGGTTCCCTAGATCCCTGCAAGAACTACATCATCTTGAGGGCCCTATTCTCCAATGGCTAAATGATCTAGATATCAGGCCATAGGCTTAGCCACTCTAGTAACTACTTCTTCTTCTTGTGCCATATCCGTTATCGGACATTGGCGATCATGTTGGTGATCCTGTTTTTATCAGCAGCCGCACGAAAAAGTGCTGCTGAGTTTTGTCCAAACCAGTCCCTTAGATTTTGAAGCCATGATGTTCTTCTTCTGCCTGGACCTCGTTTGCCTTCAATCTTTCCCTGGAGGATTAAATGGAGTATGCCGTATTTTTCTGGGTATCACATCACATGTCCGAAATATTCTAATTTTCATTTTTTAATTGTTTTGATTATTTCCCTTGGCTTTCCCAGACCAAATTGGTTGGAACGGATTCAGAAGAACAGCACACGGTGTGGTGGCAGCCACTTGAACAGCGTGTGCACAGCGGTGTTGAAAGCAAAGGGAAGACTACTACACTATATATTTCCAGGAAAATCATGTTAATGGCGGCAAAACCTAACAATAGCCCCGAGTACGGGCGCCCCTTAAATGGGGCAGGGGTGCTAAGAATCTCCCGGTCTGCTAGAAGCATGATAAACCCAAAACTACGAATTGGTACGTGGAATCTGAGAAGCCTATACGAAACTGGGAAAACACACAACACAATCCAAGAAACTACTCATACATAATTTAATTTTATTAATAAGTTTATTCATCATTTGTATTGCATGTTTTTAAAATAATTCACTGTTCTGGTGTTTTAAATTTTGATACACATTTTATATGGCATCTTTGTGAATTGTATGTATTAATGCTATATTCTGAAATACCATACAAAACAAAATAAAAGAAGTCTAGGTCTACCTCTCAGAATTGGTCATTGCTTGCTGAACTAAATGCTGGAAGAGAGTTGGGTATCACACCAGGTGCCCTACATTCCCAAAGCAAGCATACGGTAGGGAGGATTATCCTGTTGCCAGAATTAAGAAATAATCTTTATTTTTCTGCTCTAAGCTTTCTTACAGAGAATGGAAAAGGGTGCCATCTTTTTTTTTTTGCCTCAGGCAACAAAATGCCCAGGGCTAGTCCTGAACTACAGAACCTAGTGAAGGCCAGACATTAGATCACTAGGCATGTCTTAGAAGGGTTTGACAATTCAACTGCAAAATATCTGCATAGCACTGCTGCCTCTGCCCCGATTCCGAATAAGTATAAATGTGACCTCCTTTTCTGCCACAATCCACCCTGTATCTAATTTCACCAACCATCAGTTATTTTCAACAAAACTAAAAGTATAGATAATGGATGGAAGAAATGCAGACTCTGTGTAATAATACTAGCAGCAAAAATATTTTCAGTATTATTTATGCACAGGATTTAGAAGCCACTCCGATCTGATATCGGAATTATTCCCTAACAAGTAATTCAGATTGAAATCATATAGTTAGTTAAAAACATCTAGAGGTATTCCTATGAAACTGGCGGCCTTACCAACTTCCTAAAAACTAGGAGGGAGGGGGCCTGATTACACCTTATGAGGTAAGCTTTTCCAGAAAAAGAGGCCTAGGACAGAAAATGTGTGCCTACCTGGCCCTTGAGGGTGACATATACCTCAGTTTGCTGAGTTTTCTAACTAAGGTGACATGTAGTGAGTGGGCCTATCAGATGAGCAGATATTATAGGGAGCAAGTAGTATTGCAGATACCTATTTCTATCAATAGATTGTGATAAATAGCATATACTTTTGTGGTGTATATCCCAAATATGTTTTTTTTCCCAAAAGGCAACTGGATTTCCTTGGTTTTTTCTTTGAAAATATTTCACTTCTCATCCAAGAAGCTTCTTCAGTTTTTCAGTTCTTTGGGACAACTATGATCTGGATGACTGAGAATCTCCATAGATATTTATTGTGTATACTGTATTGACAACCTAATTATTACGTCTTTTGAAACAACATTTCCTCTCAATTCACTAGATAATACTTTCTTCTGAAAATGATTTTCCTTTGGCAACCATGAGCAATTGACATGTGATTGGTTTTTTTTAAACAATATCAACATATGACTCTCATCATTCTAAAAGACTCAGATATTCTTTTGGGAGATAGGTCTTTCTAAATAATGTCAGCTTCTCTCATTCGAAGAGAAGGCATGGAGAAATCCAAACAATATTATCCCCTTGGTAGAAATAAATGACAGCATTTCTCTTCTTGTGACTAATAGCTGCAATTAAAAACTATAAAATCCACAATGCTAATTAAAGATACAATCTTAATCCTAGTATGTGGCATAACATTCAGCCTGTCAGCAGTGGAATTATTAACCCGAATATTCATATAAATATATGCCTTTATCCCTTTCGGAGTGAGCAACATTATGCAAAGTGCAGAAAAGAAATAAGAAATAGCGAGCAAACAAAATTATGGTGTGAATAAAGGAAATAAGCTAAATCTAGTTTACACTGGGTTGTTATTGTGAGGAAAATAGGAGGAGGAAGGTGTGCTGAATATGTTCACCTTGAGTTATTTGTAAAAAATAATAAAGGTGGGATATAAATAAATTTCCATACCTTTTTATCCTTGCTTCCATTTTTCCATACATCAATTAGTACATTGCCTTTTGTTCTTTAATCTTGTCATCTCTCTTTTTTTTAAAAGCTCATCAACTCTGTTGATCCATGAACATTCATTTAATCTTGATCTTATTTCTGTTTTGCCATGCACGTCTCAAGGAACGCATTTCTTATGCATTCAACTTATTTTTATGTTTCTTCTGAAACACTCAGTTTTCACTTCCACATTACAAATTGGGTAGAGCACTTTTTTTTACACACAGACATGTTCACTTCTTTTAACAAATGTTCATTCATTGTTATTCAGTATCTTCTTATCCGCATTTGCCCCCCCCCCTTGTAATTTTTCTATCCACAGCCTCATCTGTTAGGGAACACAAATGAACTGATGTGCTCTAGTTTTCCCCATATGTATGTAATTTGTACTCATTCACTTCATTTATTTATTTCATTGGTATCTGATATATTGATTTTCACACACGTCATACACCTCATTGCCATCTAACATTTACTGTGAATCATTTACATAAAAAGGTCATAGACATTCATGTCCCTAACCAACACACTTTTACCATCACCCAAGTATTCCTTATGCTTTTGTCTACAATTCACTAAACAGATATCACACCCTTATTTTTCTCACTGCTCAAACCATTTGCTAAGCATTCAGTTCCCCTCTCACATACTTTCCTTACATCATACCCAGTGTTGCTGTTATCAAATTCAGCAACCAGCTTTGACTCCATATTCCCAGAAAACATTCTTCAATTTAAGCCTATTCACTATAATATGTTTTCTCTAAAACAATAAATGCATAATATATCTTATTACATTCATATTTGGAATAAGATTGTAATACAAGAAGTCCGGTTGTGTTTTTCTGCATAAAATATTTTTAAGGATTAAGTTTTGAATGCATCAGAAAGGAAGCATTTAAAACCGTCCATGTTAAATGAATGATTTCTTAAACCTAAGCAGCAGAATGTATATTTGATTGATGAGCGGATTCCATTTTGATACTGAATTTGATACAAACTGATGAAATTTTACTTAAACAAATACACACCTTTGGGTCATAAAGGATAAAATGGTAAAGATAAAAGATAATGATGCCTTCATGTTGGGCATGACTTCTGTGGACACAATTATGTCATTTTTGGCAACAAAACAGAAGTATACTTGTTTCAATATTTGAGGGGCTGCCACAAAAAAGAGGGGGGGGGTTCAACCTATTTTCCAAAGCGGCAGAAGGCAAGACAATAAACAATGGATCAAGGAGAGAAGCAACCTAGAAATAAAGAGAAATTTCCTAGCAGTGAAAACAATTAACCAGTGGAATGACTTGCCTCCAGAAGTTGTGGGCACTCCATCACTGAAGGCTTTTAAGAAGAGACTGGATAGCCACTTGTCTGGAATGGTATAGGGTCTCCTGCTGGAGCAGGGGGCTGGATTAGAAGACCTCCAAGATCTCTTCCAACTCTGTTATTCTATTATTGTGTCTAAGGTGTTTTTTGACTATAGTTCTAGTTTCCTGAGTGATTTTACATCCAAGTACTACATGGATCCAACTCCTAGCTTCCAAATCTAAAAAAATCAGCTAGATGTGCTATCTCCTTTTATCACTTTTTGTCACTTTTTTTCAGAAGTGTAGTGAACATTCTAGGACATAGTGTTAAAGAGATAATTAGAATGTGTTGGTGATGAGATCTGAGAATAGAAACTCACTGTTTTTAACTTACAAGGAGGAGTAATTGTAATTCTGAGCTCCCAAATAGTTGGTAAGTTAAAGCCCTTCTCTGATCACATCTTAGCAGTGAATCCACTGAAGAGATAACAAATACCTAACTACTCTTTCCACTTCTCTTGGTTGAATCTGATCCATCTTTAAAGAGAGTGCGAATCAATTCTATTCCTTACATTTTAGACCTGACCTAAACATTATAGATTCAGATTTCACTTGTTTGACCTTCTTTCCACTAACTAGGAACTGAAACAATAATGTTATAAAAATCAAAGTCAGTTGCATACAGGGTTTGTCACATTATTCCGCGGTGGGCTTTAAAGTCTCAGCATGTGCCCTGTCTGGAATCTGCCCTTCATAAAAACTCTTGAATCCAGCATCACTGTACCAAGAGTGATTTTTATGGTTTATGTCTCATTTGATTAACAGGAAAGTGTAATATACTGTTGTTCATATGAGCTTGGTAACTACAAAAGATAATTACTTCTTATGAGCTTCTCATTCCCATTAGTGCCAGAGTTAATTGCATTTGCTTAATTATTTGGAAGTCACTTAATATGGACTTTGCCCACATACCACAGTTTAGCAAGAGATTAGCTTTGTGTCTGGCCTTGAATGTAATGGGACAAGCTTCAGTGGAAAAAGAGGGGATTCCAAGCTCCAAGTATGCAGTGTTAGATGCATAGTTAGCACTTATTTTTTCTTCTAAATGCTCAGAATGCACATTGCCTCAAGGCTCTGCTCAAAGAACAGGCCAAAATTATCAATTTATTACAACATTTCTGGAGGGTAGAAAGAGGCAAATCTAAGACTGAAAGATAAGATACAGGGAGTCCTCGACTTACGACAACTGAGTCCAAAATTTCCATTGCTACGCAAGACAGTGGTTAAGTGAGTTTTTGCCTAATTGTGCAACCTATCTTGCTACAATTGTTACATGAATCACTGCAGTTGTTAAGTTAGAAACATGATTGTTTCTGGCTTCTGGCTTCCCCATTGGCTTTGCTTGTCAGAAGATCACAAATGATCACATGACCACAGGACACTGCAAGCATCATAAATACATGCCAAGCACCCAAATTTTGATCATGTGACTACGGGAAAGCTGTAATGGTCATAAGTGTGAAAAATGGTCATAATTTACTTTTTTCAGTGCCGTTGTAACTTCAAACAGTCACTAAATGAATGGTTATAAACTGAGGTCTACCTATATTAGCTTATGTAAGGCTAGTTAATGAGATTGAGATTAGACCTTGATTTGGGCTAGGGATGTTCAGTTTATCAAAGCTTATACTCTTCGATACTTTACTGTTCCTGGCTTCAATTTTGGATTTATTAGTGCTATATAAAATTCATAACTTGCGGGTTGGGGGGGAAGAAGAAGCCCTGTAGGAAATCAAATGCTTTACTTCTAAAAGATAAAGTCAAAGGTTCCATCTCTCATGAAATCAGACTGGGAACAAGAGATGCACTAATTTCAAAGTTGGAAGAGTTTTGGAGATCGTCTAGTTCTAATCCCTCTTTGCTCACTGTAGGGTTTACAGTATTTTTACCTAAGTGAGATAAAATTGCTATCAATCCCTGTAGAGAATACTGAGCTACATGGATCAGTGAGCAGATTCTGTAGGAGGTAATTTCTTGTTTACTCACTCAGTTTTTATGCTGCTGCAATCTCACAGCTCTCAGTGGTTACAGTGTCACAACACAAGCAACAGAATTAAAACAATAAATAATTCAAATTGCCAAAACAAAATTAAAGTAGGGAAAAAAAGGACAAGTGGCACAGGTAATGTTATTGAAAAAGCTTATTTTTAATAACTTCCTAAAAGCTATTACAGAGGGGCCAGTGATCTCAGTGGGGAACCCTTTCTATTCTTCAATATTTCCTAGCTTCAGTTCCCTTAACATCCCAGAAACATATCCTTACATGATCTAACAGTCTAGGCCAAAACCAGTAGGAAGAGAAGGTGGTCCCATTGGTACCCAACTGCAAAGCTATGAAGGAATGTATAGAGTAGCATCATCTTTTAAAATCAGAACTAAACTAATAACCAGTCCTAGTCTCATCATATGTTTATAATATGTTTCCAACATTGGAATCCAGCTAACCTACGAGCTGCCACATTCTCGACTAATTGTAATTTCTGGCTAGTCTTTAAAGGCAGTCCCATGCAACTTATCTGGGTGATAATGAGAGCTTGAATTACTGTTCCGATGTCCTCCTGCAACAATAAGGATGCAAAGGCCACTGGCTACAGCCTCCACCTGCTGTTCAAACAGGAGCTGTGAGACCAGAAGGACCTCCAAATCACAAACCTTCTCCTGGATGGGTAGAGCTGGTCCATCCAGGAATAACACTGGCATTAAACCAGAACCCAAACAGCAACTCTGAGTTCAGTTTCTATTCACAGCCTCCATGTTCAGGGACTGACCATCAACAGCATCTCCCCCACAGCCCAGGGTAGTGATATATTGATGGGTAGATCAGCATATAGATAATACTGTACCTCAAGTTGCCAGATGACCCTCCCCCGTTGGTTTCCAATGCTCAAGGCTCAGATGTTATGGGGTGTGTGGGACAGCTGCCCCAATCTTTGTGATCTCATTCATGGAAGTGTCTCTGCATTCTGCCTAAAAGCTCATTTGCAATTCACCCTGTATTAAACATTCTCTTTTCTTCTTATTATTGCCCTGAGAAGAAAGAATGGTACAGCAGGAGGAGAAGAGGGACCCCTACAAGGGAGCACAAAAGGAATGGCATTTGCATTGAAACTACCAAGTGAGCAGCAATTAAAGCAATGCTTTCTGGGAAAGCATTCAGCCGACCATTATTGACTTGTAGACTTGGTTTATGATGGCGGCAGCTGAAACACATAATACTGGTATTTATTTTCTGACAGGTCTTTGATAATCAGAGACTGCGCTCTTCATTTACCTTCAGCATTGCCAAATATTTTATCACCGTCTTCCTGTTGCCCCCTTGCAAACATCTAGAAGGCAAACTCATTTACAGCATTTATCCAGAGATGTTAAACATTAAGGAAAAATCGGGAAAATTCTTCTTATTTTCTAGGAAAAAGAAGTCAAATCTGTGTTACTCCATGAGCCAGGAGTAAAATTCCTTTAAGAGAATTCAATCCATGAATCACGTCTGTTGCTCATGAGAATTGCCTGCTTTCTTTTTCCTGCCATGCATTTCAGATGTGCAGGGTCACAAGGGCCCCAATTGCAGAGGCTGAAGTCTGAAGTCCTGTGTCCATTGCCAGCTCAGAAAAGTTCATGGGACACTAGCACGTTCATTTACTAGGCTACAGGACACTTCAGTCATACCTGACCCTGAGTATCTTACACTCCACCATTTGCAAGATTAAAAAGATATAAAAAGTTCCATAATAACAAGAAAAAAACAAACCCAAAACAGACCACTAACATGCCCATGTAACGTACATCCTCATGACAGAACAAAACATGTCCCCATTCCATATCCTGAAACATCCTTGAAAGAGCCAAGCTCTAGCAGCTTTGCAAAAGACCAGAAGAGATGAAGCCTACCTGATGTCAGAAGAAATGCTGCTCCAGGGAACAAGGGCAAAGGTGGCCCAAATGTGAGGTCTCAATCAGGGGTAGTCAACCTTGGCTCTTTTATGACTCGTGGACTTCAACTCCCAGAATTCCTGAGCCAGCATGGCTGGCTCAGGAATTCTGGGAGTTGAAGTCCACGAGTCATAAAAGAGCCAAGGTTGACTACCCCTGCATAGATGATACTTCTTAAGGATCAGATCCAAAGAGAGCCATCTCTTCCAGATCTTATTGGCCAGACAGAAAACATTAGAAGTAAGCAGTCCTGTAAATTCTCAGATTATGAACCATGAAGGGCTTTATAAGTGATGAATTCAATAGAATTGCACCTGGAAACATGCTCTTGTTGTGTGGGCAAATCCACTAGTGCCCATACTTATGTGAATTTAGTGTTGTGACTATCAGGTTAGAGAAAACTCGCATTGGGCCAGTAGCCTCAGGAATGACCAGTCATAGTAATGGTCAGATATGCTTTCCAGACTCTCTCTCAAGAAGACTATTTGGGCAGGCAACTGCTGTGCTCCTAAGTAATGGTTCCTGAACAGCTGCTCCGTTGAGGACCTTATCCCCACCATTATAAGACAGTGTGCATATTTCTAATATACCTTCAGTCTTACAACCTAATTCTCCTTTACTCAGAAATGATAAGCAAAATGATAAATGATTTCTACAAACCACAGAGCATCTTTTTTTTTAAAAAAAACAAAACCTTTTTTCTCACTGAATTCTGGTCCATAGACCTGGTTCTTGTTCTTGGTGTGGAATTCAGTCAGGAATGTTTTAGATTGGAGGTTTTCCTTGGACATAAAATTAAAACACATTGTGATTCACAGAGACTGGAAATATGGAGTGTATTTAAAAAAATAGAGCACCATGAAGTTTTTAAATTTGTTATTGGGATTTTTAAAAATACAGTCAAAAACATTTTAGAATAATAGAATGATTAAAAACAGCCTAAGAGTCAATAATGAAGGAATGTCAAGTGATAATGAGGTTGTTATTCCATATATGACTCAACTCCACCTATCCTGGAAAAAGACATGTCTACATTTCTGGGGATTGTGCTACCTTTTTTTTTGCAAGATAACAGCTCTAGGAAAATACTGGAAAACCCCATTTATGTGAAATTCCATATTACTTGCCCAATGCTACTTCTGTTAGCTTGAGGATTGCACTCCAGAGTGGATAAAGCCATTGTTCAAATTGAGAGGGAGTTGCGGGAGTTTTAAAAAGACGAAATTGGTGCTTTGAATACCTGCAAGCCCTTGAGGCATCCGTGTTGCTGAATCTTCCAGCTCTCAAAATGTAAAAAGCAAGCTCACAATGTTGACCCTACTAATGTGGGAGAGAGAAGATTTAGGAGCCATAAAAGGGTTCCCAGAGGGCTGCACTCAGGGTCAGGCAGCTGGTGCAGACCGTTTTTTAAGCCTCGGGTGAAAGCTTTGACAGCATGAACTCATCTGGTACTTACAGTAGGTATTCTAAATTTGATTCTTCACCTGCAATTCTGGAAAAATAACTCGTCATCTCTAGTTTAGTGAAAATAAAATCTTTCTTTTACAGTCCTCAACTTACAATCATTTGTACAGTGACCACCCAAAGTCACCATGGTGCTGAAAAAAATGGCTTATGACTAGTCCTCGCACTTAACAACTGTCACAGTGTCCCCATGATCACGTGATCAAAATTTGGGTGTTTGGCATGTATTTACAACTGTTGCTGTGTCCCAAAGTTATGCGATTGCCATTTTTTACCTTCTCAGAGGGCTTTGAAAAGCAAAGTCAGTAGTGGAAGCAGATTCATTTAATGACCCTGGCAAAAAAAATAAAAAATAAAATTGAGTGCGACTCACTTAATGGCTGCTTTGCTTAAAGACAGAAGTTCCTGTTTCAATTGTGGTTGTAAGTGAAAGATTACCTGTAATAAGATAATGTTAAAAAGTTGCTATGTGGAACAGTAGCAGTAGTAGTAGAAATTATGGTAACATCATCATAATCAACAATAAACCAGTATACATTTAAAAAGCAGGAAGGTTTTAAATATAGCCCAGGATATTGTCTTCTCTGCCCATCACTCTTCATGGATGCTGTCTGCTCCTTTTCAAATACAGAAGCCAAGTATGGGGCCATTTGTGCAAGTCGCATAGTCTGCCATGGAGTTATAATCTTTCCTCTAAATTCCATGTTGTTATTAGGCATATAATTTATCAGTAAAGTCAAGTATTTCCATTTTGCTATAGCATAATATATATGGCTATATGAATTCGTTAAATAAATAAATCCTTACAATACTACTTTCTTCACAACATTCAGACATTTTTCAGACATTTGTCTGAAATGGTATAGGGTTTTCTGCCTGAACAGGGGGTTGGACTAGATGATCTCCAAGGTCCCTTCCAACTTTATTATTATTATTATTATTGTTGTTGTTGTTGTTGTTGTTGTTCTAACTCAGCCTTCTACAATTAGAATGTACTGAATCATAACTTCCATCTCTTCAAGTCAGGTTAAACCATGCTGGGAGGGGATGATGGGAAGGGTAATCTAACACTTCTGGAAGGTTTCTCTAACATCTAATAATCCATCAGCCTTATTTTTGCCCACTTGAATCTACATCTATATCTCTATCTACCTGCTCTTAAGCTTTGCCTGTCATACAGGTACTGTTTTATGTGAACATAACAGGTTTTGGAGGATTGCTTTTCCACCAACTAAACAGAGGAACAAAAGCAGGAAGAAAACATAGCTAACAAGCACCCAGCAGGTCACAATACACTGGAGCAGAACAATGGAAGGTCCATATGGAATAAGTCAAGTATTTGCCTCCCCCGCTGGACTCAAAGTTTCTTGACCCGTGTTTTCAACATGATAATTAATACCATTTGCTAGCCAGCTTCGGTACTGGTTTGTACTTTCCCTTCAATCCCCCTTTTTTAAAAAAAAAAAAAAATGGGATTTTCTGAATTTGTTTTGAAAATGGAAATTTGAACTTCTGGGAATGCTTATCTTTCTGGTAGCTGTAGCAACAAAACACGGGCAGTCAAAGGAAAGCATGAAACTGTGGTTTTTTTCCCCCTTCACGAAATGCTTTGTCTGTGAAGTTTATTTTACAGATATGTTGAGAAAGTATCCATAAAAGAGATTTTTATTGATTTCAGCATTTTTTATTGATTCAACCCTGTTGAATACCTCATTTTTCTACAAACTCAACAGTATTAACGTTTTATGAAAACTTTAAAGGAAAATTTAGGTCTCCTCTAATTAGGTTTTCAATATATATTAATACATTTTTCTGTTTTTAGCAAATGTTCTTGTGTGTGTGCTTGCATGCATATACATAAGGGATGAGCAATATGCTCTTTCCCTTAACCAAATATTGTTTTAAATGAAACATAATTGAGAGGAAAGTGGTGACACATATTGGTACCCACTGATTTATTATTCACTATGCTTACATTTGTCCTAGTTCCAGTTTTTAACTTTGTTGATTATGAATTTTGTTTTGGAATTCCAGACTAAATCTTGCATAATGTTTGTGTATTCACAAAAGAATTCTTTGGAGAAATCTAAATTGTTTAGAAAAGCGTGGGTAGACATAGACTTCAACTTTGTGCAGTGGGGTATGATATAACGATAATGTTAAGTTAATGAAATGGGCAAGCTACAGGGCTTTGCTTACTCCTTCATGTGTTCTAGCAGGGAGTATTTAACTGGCAGGATAGAATCTCCTCTGGAGGCATATTTAAAAAAGAAAACTTGGCATGCTATTGTGCAAGTGGAATTTAGGGATCTAGAAATTGATTAATTAACAGTGATATCTGGTTTCACACAATGTTATGTAGTAAGTCTATTTTCTGTGTCCGCTTTATTGGAACAAGTCATGTTCAAACTCTTTATTGTTTTTACTTTATTTTATTTTCTTGACTTTGAGTCAATATTGGCTTCTGATAACTTCCTGGACTAATCCCTGCAGTTTTCTTGGAAAGGTCTTTCAGAAATGGTTTGCCTTTGCCTCCTTCCTAAGGCTGGCAGAGAATGACCAGGCCAATGTTACCCAAATGGATTCTAATCTGATGCCTTAACCACTATACCATCCCCACTCCCTATCCTGGCATGCCTTCAAAGACCCTCTCCATCTAGGGAGGAAAAATGCTCACCCATCAACTGCTGGCATCTCTGAACCAGCTCTACCTCACCAGCAGATATCTGAGATGCTCCTTCATCCTTCCCTCACCATTAAGATATTTCAGCTTTCATCCTTGGTTCCAAGGCAGCCAATCACTGCTCACCTTTCAGGCCTTGCCATCAGCCAATTGGATAAAAAAGAGGGCAGGTATATGGTCCTGCCATGCTCTCTTGCGCTATGTAACCTACAGGATTCTGGGAGGGGCAGAATCAAAATTATGTGAAGTATTAGTACTGCTTTATAAAACCTTAGTAAGACCACACTTAGAATACTGCATCCGGTTTTGGTCACTATATTATAAAAAAAAGATGTTGAGACTCTGGAAAGAGGGCAGAAAAGAGCAACAAAGATGATTAGAGGGCTGGAGGCTAAAACACGTGAAGAATGGTTGCAGGAGTTGGGTATGTCTAGTCTAGTGAAAAAAAGGACTAGGGGTGACATGATAGCAGTATTCCAGTATTTGAGAGGCTGCCACAAAGAAGAGGGAGTCAACTCATTTTCCAAAACACCAGAAGGCAAGAAAAGAAACAATGGATGGAAACTCATCAAGGAAAGAAGCAACCTGGAACTAAGGAGAAATTTTCTAACAGTGAGAATTTTCTAACCAGTGGAACAGCTTGCCTTCAGAAGTTGTGGGTGCTCCATCATTGGAGGCTTTTAAGAAGGTACTGAACAGCCATTGATTTGGAATGGTATAGGGTCTCCTGCCTGAGCAAGGGGTTGGACTAGAAGAACTCCAAGGTCCCTTCCAACTCTCTTATTCTGTTATTCTGATGCTGCAGTGTTTCTGAAACAACCACAACTTCCCCAAATTTCATGCCCATGAGAATCATGAATCCCAACATCCTGTAAGTCAGCCATTTGTTGCCTTACTTCAACAATTGTTGCTGTATATTTTTTAATTTCATCCAACTGAAGGTTACAGACGAACTTACATGTGAGTTTTAGTAATATATACATAAAGGCTGGTAACAATTTTAAGAGTATGAATATGCTTGTGATGTTAGAGACAGCATTTAATTAAGTTGAAATGTGCTTATAATATATATTCAGTTTCCAATGCAGGATTATTCATTGTCCCATTTTACTGAATGCAGCGGCTCAGTGGTTAAAGACGCTGAGCTTATCAGCTGGAAAGTTGACAGTCCAGGTTCAAGGCCCAAATGCTACATGATGGGGTGAGCTCCTGTTATTTGCCCCAGCTCTGGTCCACCTAGCAGTTTGAAAGCATGCAAATCATGTAGATAACTGCTAACTCAGAGATCATCTCTACATTCACAATGTATAGATAAATGGGTAGCTAGATAAAGTCTTAGAAGAATGGCCATTATAGGTACCACTTCAGTGAGAAGGTAACAATGTTCCGTGCGCATCAACATATAGTCATGTTGGTCACATGATCACGGAAATATCTTTGGACAATCCTGGCTCCCTTGGTTAAAAAATGGAGATGAGCATTGCCCTCTAGAGTTGGACATGACTGGAAAGGGGAAACCTTTACCCTTATTTTACTGAGCAGGGCAAACAACTAGATATGTTCCCAACTTCACTAACATGCAACTTTTATGATCTGAGACTCAAGTTCTGTCAGCAAAAGTGTAGGATCTGCAATAAAATTTGGATGAAGTCATATATATCAAGGCAAATTAATTCAAACAAGACCCAGATCTGTTTGGATCTAAATGTAACTCCCTGGAATTGGAGTGATTAGGGCATTTGGTAGGGTTTAGTTATATCCCTGATAAAACTATGCCCACTTTTCGAAAATGTCAGATGAGCAGGATGATTAATCTGCTTGCTTTCTTCTGCACACACTGGCTCCCAGATGGTGATGCATTGTTCTGGCTACCTAGCAATTGATTTATAGATAATTCAGGTGGCTATTTATTCAGTTGTGATTGCTAATTTTTATATAAAAGCAAAACCTTATGTTGCAATGGGGAAGACTTAAAAAATTAGCATTCTGTCATATAGCTCGTATTATTTTTTATATTGCTTTCCAGTAACAACAGAAACAAAATTAATAAAAACTATTAAAACAATATTGCAAACAAAACCAAACTGTTAAGTTAGAATCGTCAACTATTATAACCAATACGCCTGGCTAAAATCTTTTAAAATTCCAGTAACATGGCTTGTTCCTTCAAGTAGGAATATACACATATACGAGCAATTTAACAATGCATCTGTATATGATGCAGGAGCTAGAGAAATATATTACTTGAATATAAATTTCAGGTTGAGGTTTAAGCCTGCAAGCAAGCAATAACAGATAAAATCTATTCGGCTTCTCTGCCTCCCCATTATTGCTTTAATTTATC
This sequence comes from Protobothrops mucrosquamatus, assembly GCF_001527695.2. Lineage (NCBI taxonomy): Eukaryota > Metazoa > Chordata > Lepidosauria > Squamata > Viperidae > Protobothrops > Protobothrops mucrosquamatus. The sequence continues at coordinate 87,406 of NW_015388451.1, forward strand.
CAAGCAAATAAAAGCTGATGCCTATAGGCTATGTTGATGGAATCACTGCAGATACCATGAAGCAAAGCATAAAGATGATCTCGTGTCATTTTAAAAGCCCATTATCCATTTATGTGCAAGTTAACAAGTATCACCGTACAAAAGTCTACATTTTATTTCTTACGTGTATATAATTACCATTACACTCTTCCTCTAGTCTTTTTTAAAACTGCATGAGATTGTACTATATTATATATATTTGTCTTTTTTCTGTAAGGACTGTGTTCTTTGAAAACAGTTTTTAACCACATGAACCTGAAAATCCTGCAGAAATTTTCATGGAGAAGAATTGTCCAACTGACAAGACCAAAAATCTTATAAAGGAAAAAAAAAGATTCCCAGAATCATTTCCACCAACTTCTATTAATGGAGGATTAATAGAGTATTAATGGAAATGCTGCTAACATAAACATGATTTGGATTTTTATGGATATTTTATTTTGGCTTCCAAGGCCACTGGAAGTATGTCCAGTTACAGTTTCTGAAACTATAGGTTGCCCACTCTTCATATAAAAGGATGTGTGGCAATCCTGTCCTCAAGCATTTACAATAATGTAGAAAATACAAATATCTATTAACTCAATGTACATATCCTTTTTAAAACTCAGTTGAATGAACATTTGAGACTAACATCAATTAAAATGCAAAATAATGGAATAACAATAATAATATTGCAATGGAGCTTGGACAGGGCAAATGTGCCACCCTCACCATCAACAGTTAAGAAAAATAGTGAAAACTAAAGGAATTAAGATTCCCTTTGTAAATAACATCAAGGATCTGGATGAAGACAATCACTACAAATATCTGAGCATCCTTCAAACTGACAACAGCAAACATACTGATCTTAATGGCTGACCAAGTAATGGGAGAGTTAATCTGAGATAATGGGAAATGAAACCTTTCACTCAAAGCATTTTAAACAGCACCTCCTCTCATTCCCAAGGAATGGGGTATAAAATAGAGTAGGCTGAGGCTCTACCAGTCTCCAACCATCAACAAAAAAGCTGGGGCATCTCTATGTATGTCTCTGTATGTGCGTGCACGCATGTATAAAATCAAAATAGCATTTACAGGTAATCCTTGACTTACAACAGTTCATTTAGTGAGCATTTAAAGTTACAGCGGCACTGAAAAAAGTGACTTGTGACCATTTTTCACAGTTATGGCCTTTGCAGCATCCCCACGATGATCAAAATTCAGGCATTTGGCAACTGACTCACATTTATGACCGTTGTTCTGTCCCAAGGTCATGTGATCCCCTTTTGTAACCTTCTGTTAAGCAAAGTTGATGGGGAAGCCAGATTCACTTAACAACCAGGTTACTAACTTATCAATGATTCACTTAAAAACTATGGCAAGAAAGATCGTAAAATGGGGCAAAACTCACTTAACAAATGTTTCACTTAATAACAGAAATGGTAGGCTCAATTGTGGCCATAAGTCAAGGACTACCTATATCAGTGATGGCGAACCTTTTAGAGACTGAGTGCCCAAACTGAAACCCAAAACCCACTTATTTATCGCAAAGTGCCAGGGCTGCATCAGCATTGTGGTGCCCTCAGGGGGGCTGCAGTGGTTACGGCAGACTGGGTGAGCGTGGTCGGGGCCAGTCCCTCGCCATCTCCGGGGCATCCCCAGGGGACCAACACCGCTTGCTCACTCACTTCCTGCCCTGTCACTTCCAAACACCACATGCTCGCTATTCTGGCAAACTCTGCTGGGGCAACGGCGCGCGTGCCCACAGAGAGGGCTCCGAGTGCCGCCTCTGGCACGTGTGCCATAGGTTCGCCACCACTGACCTATATCATCCTAACTAATTATTTTTGTATATGCACCAATATCATATACACAGTTCTTATAAAAGGGTGGTGTGGTGACTTACCAGTTAAGATACTGAGCTTGTCGGTTGGAAAGCCGGCAGCCCAGGTTCAAAATCCGAGCATCACATGGCGGGGTGAGCTCCCATCCTCATCCCAGCTCCTGCCAACCTAGCAGTTTAAAAGCATGCAAATGTGAGTAGATAAATAGGTACCACTTTGGTGAGAAGGTAACAGCCCTCTGTGACATCATGCTGCCACATGACTTTGGAAATGTTTTTAGACAGCACTAGCTCAATGGCCTTGAAACAGAGATGAGCACCGCCTTCTGTAGTTGGCAATGACTAGCAAAGTGAAATCTGGTTTTAATGATCTTTTAACCAATATCACACATATACATCAAGCACTAGGGTGTAACTTCCATCTTAACTTTTTTGACAACTCCCCTGTGTATGCTGCTGCATCAGACTAGACAGCATTGAGAAGTTGGAGTGGAAGGACATATCAAAAGAAAACTCTGGGTTTTTCCCCAAATATCTTCTTCCAATAAACTGAGTGACCAGTTTGAATAACTTCAGTAATACTTGCTTTGAATTTGAAACATTTATTGTCAACACCAAGCTTGTTATTTTATTCAGTACAGAGAAATGCAAACTTCAGTTGACATGAACTGAATGATAGATGTAATTTTTATTCTTGCTTCTAAAATTATGCCATATAGTGTATCGAGCCTATTTATATTCTCTCTTTCAAGTCACAATACAGTACTAAAAATAAACATAAGACTTCCAGAATGGAAGGAAATTTAGTGATGGAAGCAATATAAGGATAGAACATACTCAACTCACTTGAACAGTGTTTCTCAACCTTAGCTAATTCAAGATGGCTGTCTGGGGAATTCTGGGAGTTGAAGTCCACATATCTTACAATAGCCAAGATTGGCTAACACTGCTATAGAAGAACATATTTTTCCTGTTACTTCTTTAAGAATACCCAAGCAATATATTGTTTCATGACAGGATCTCTCAAATCTTTCAGATAATTTAAGACACTACAGCAAATGGGTTAAAAAGAATAAAATAGTAAAAACAGTAAAAGGCATTCAAATACAGCATATGAGAAATTATGCTGAAAGAAGAAATACATAAAAGCTACTGTTCCAATATAATGTATCTTCCCCCCCCAATCAAGACAATTTATACAATTTAAAATATATTTTAAAATCTTTGAAAAGAAAAAGATTCTTATTGTCCCAAGAGCACTTGGGCTTTTACACCTATGTCGCCAAGTATGCGACATGTTGGTGTCTCTAGACAAAATGAAAATCGTCTTTCAGCACTTGGAGGGCTGGGTTATATCTGGAATTTTCAGTGGCATAGAGTCTCCTGACCAGAAGTGATGCAAGTTACACAGACAATTAAAAAGGGGGAGGGTGAAATAGCACTATAAATTGGAAGGAAAAAACCCCACAAAAAAATAGGCAACCCTCATCGACTTGGGGGACACCGACTATTATGTAATATAAAGCAGCTGGCAGCCCCAGGAGGCAGAATGCAATCTCTTTTGCTGAGAGAACAGGGGTCCTGTGTTCCAGGAAGCTCAGTTCTCTGACTTAATCCTACTTGTGCCTTTCACATCATTAAACCATCCATGATTTCAGGACAATTTGCCACAGTTGAAATAATGGTGAAGACAGCTAGGCTGCAGCTGGCAACTCTGAACAAAATGCACTGGGTGGGGGGAGGTTTGAGAGAGAAAGACCCCCAGACTGTGGGGAGGAAGAGGAAAACGGGAAGAAGGCAGCGTTTTCACCACTTTGCTCTTTAAAGCAATTATTTGAGGTTAGTGTTAATATTATTAAAAGCCACTTCAGGTCAAGACAATCCAAACGCTTGCATTCCCTCTCTTAACATATAAAACAGCAAAAATTCGACTAATAGCAAATAAATGAGCCGGAACTGCCTAAAGGGTTTGGTATCTGTACTGAGGAAGCACAATCATACTACAAAAATTCCTTGTGAAGGGTGGCAGAAGCAAAGGAAAAAGCTAATCATAATGAATGTAAGAACAGCAGCTTACACTGCAGCCCACCCTCAAAACTATCCCATTTATTATTGCAGCTTACTTGGATATTCTAAGCAGAAAAGTATGGAATGGAGAGGAGAAGTTTATGTGCAATTTTACTGAAAGACGATGTTGGTTATGAAATATCCAAGACTAAGTTGTTTCTCTCAGCTCTAGAAAAGAGGCAATGGCAAACCACTTTTGAAAAATCTTGCCAAGAAAAATAAGAACAGAATAGAATAGAATAACAGAGTTGGAAGGGACCTTGGAGGTCTTCTAGCCCAACCCCCTGCTCAGGCAGGAAACCCTATACTGCAGGGACTTATCCAGGCAGTCTCCGATAATGAGACAGGAATGAACAGAAGGGGGGGAAAAGATTTATTTGGCTCTGAAGTAGCCCATCCGATGGTGTGAACCACTACTTTTAAAAGGAATTGATTTTTCCCCCTCCTATCTTCTTCTGCCCTGTCTGGACTCAGAGCATGAGATTGGCTCTTCAAGAGTTGACCTTGATTTTGTTCTGTTTGGGTTTTGGTTCCTTTCCCCCACCTCCTGTGTTGGTTTATCTGAAACTGGAGGAAGCTTGTTTGGTTTTGTAAATGCTGCATATTTGCAGATCTAGAGAACAGTTCATTTTCTCATTAGAGAGAGGTTCTCTGTCTGTCTGTCTGTCTGTCTGTCTGTCTGTCTCACACACACTCACACACACACACACACACACACACAGAGAGAGAGAGAGAGAGAGAGAGAGAGAGAGAGAGAGAGAGAGAGAGAGAGAGAGAGAGAGAGACCAGTTCCTAGGTAATAGGATAAGGTAACAATATGCTTATAATATGTTTGACAGGGGGCAAGGTAGTTTTGCAGCTTATTTCATAGTAGAGAATTGCACGCAGCAAAACATTGCCCACAAAATACTTTTAAGAAAATTAGTGGTAGTGGGGATAAGTCCAGTCATTTGTTTCCTGTCCCTTTGAGGGAAAGCAGGGATGAGGGGTTTTTTGTTCCTCCAAAATCGGGACAAACTCAGGACATAGCCTGAATTATGTTTGTTTCCACTGTTCCTTGGTGTTTTGAGACTGATGGAAGTGAACCATAAGTGATTGGCTTCAAACTGCTTTTGAGAAGTTGGAGAGTGTCAAAGGTGATTTTCTTCAAATGCTATGACTTTCAGGTTTGCCTCTAAAACAGAGAAAAAGCAAAAACATGAATTTAGCTGGGATGCATAAATGCACATTGTTTTTCATAGGAAGGACAAGCAAACAAATCACCCAGATGAATTACCTCAGAGTTCTTAATAATTTTAAAGTAGTCTAGATCAACTTTCCCCAACTTTGCCCCCCTAGTAGTTTTGGATTACAATGGTCCCCATCCAAAACCAGCATTTTTAAGTATCAAGATGGGGAAAATAAGTGTAGAAAGGTTCTGAAGATGCTTAACATTTGTAGCACAGGGGCTTATTTATTACTTTCACAGGCTTTATAGCATTACCAAATCAAACGACTCTGGGCAGCTTACAATACATTATATTTGAAAAAAAAATCAAAAATAATAATTCATCAACGCTACTCCAACATGGACACCAATCACAATTATTTAGGGTTGAAAGCATGGTGATCTGTTTACTAAATAGATTGGGATAAACTAATTAATAAACTTGTTATTTACAGACCAGGTATTTGTCCAAGCAAAATAGTTGGATATATATATTTTCCTATATTTCAGCTGACTTTAACACCACAGAAAAAATGATACCCCCCCACACACATATACATACAAACATCCTTCCTATTATAGATAGAAAATTCAGATTCCTGTTGACTGAGAGTGTTTGAACAGATTAGAAAAAGTGAAAATTATAAAACTGAGTTACATAAATTTATATCTTGGATGAAGCACAATCATGTTGTTACTTTATCCTGAGTCTATCTTCATGAACAAAGACTCATATCACTAGTAGTATCTTTCTATTATACTGCATAACAAATTCCCTCCCTATCTGAAAGTACTTAAAATTTCGAATATAAAGAAATGTTATAGGCACAAACCAGTTATTTCTGAGATTATTGTGTTCCCTGTAATCTAACTATATGGCCAGAGGAAATTATATTTCTTGCCACCTATATTATGATGCTACCTATCTATTCACTAGACCAGGGGTGTCAAACTCAATTTCATTGAGGGCCGCATCAGCATTGCGGTTGCCCTCGGGGGGCTGGGTGGGTGTGGCCAGGGTGGGTGTGGCCTACTGGGTGGGCGTGGCCACCTCTACATCATTCGCATCAAGGGTGTCTGTGGGGGCCTGGGCAGGAGTGGGACAGATCTGAGGGTCTCTGGCGGAAGGGGGTGGGACCAAGGCAAGTGCCAAGGCATGGTCCACTGGAGGAGCCTCACTGTTCCTCTCAGGCCATGCGGGGGGGGGTTTGATGGTGGCACGGGCTGCCCTGAGCCCTGGGCAGCAGAGGTCAAACACCAGCCTGGCCCTCAAGCACCCGTGGCACCAACCCCACCCCCACTTCCCCAAAGGGGCGCCCAGCTGCACTTACCTCCTCCTCAAGGCTGCTGCTACTGTGCTTGCTCTCCTTATCGAGGTTGCTCATGATGGGTACGAGGGCAAAGTCAGAGGGAGGCCCATTCCCTCTCCATGGGAGGAGACCCGGCTTTGTATCCAAAGCTTCCTTAGCAATAGGATGGGAGACCCCCAGGATAGGCCAGGAGGAGGGGGCAAGGGGATGGTGAAAGGGCAGCAGGGCAGAACTAAGGCAGGACTTCCCTCAGACCCTCCCTCTCCTTCTTTCCTTCTTTCCTTCTTTCCTTCCTTCCTTCCTAAGTACAGAGTGGTGGGAAAATATTTGAGATGAGGGAGGGAGAAAAACAGGCAAGAAATGCAGCTGGGGAGGTGTCACCCTTCGTGAGGATGAAGAAATGCACCATCACCTGGAAGTGGCCAGCACATGGCCCTCACCTACTTCACATATCTGGCTTGGTGGGCTCTGGGGGAGGGGGTGCCATGAGCAGTGTGAGAGTCAACGTTACCTGAGCAATGCTGCCCAGCCCCCAGCCTGCCCAGTTTCGGCAGGCAGCGGGATGCTCTCCTCACAGCACCGAGAGTTTGAGCCGGGTGGTGCAAAGATTGCCAGCTTTGCACCTTGCTGCCTGCTGAAACTGGGCAGACTGGGGGCTAGGCAGCATTGCACTTCTCATCAGATTCGCGCCACCCGGCTCAGCCTCTCGGTGCTGTGAGGAGAGCACCCCGCTTCCTGCCAAAACAACTCCCCCAGAGCCCATCAAGCCGGATATGTGAAGTAGGCGAGGGCCATTTGCTGGCTACTTTCAGGCAATGGTTCATTTCTTCATTCCTCACAAAGGGTGACACCTCCCCAGCATGCACCCAGGGGGTGGGGCTGACGCGGCAGGGGCTGGTTCCTCGCTGTTTCCAGACGGCCTTCTGGAGCTAAGACTGAATGCGTTTCAGCATAGATGGCCACCACAAAATTGTACATTGACTCGCGGACAGCCTGGGCTAGGGCCAAGGCAGCGGGGGCCATTCCCTTACTGTTTCTAGGATGGCTTCACGGGCCACATGAAACCACTTCGTAGGCCGCATCCGGCCCCTGGGCCTTGTGTTTGACATGTCTGCACTAGACCTAACCATTCCCAAGCACTCCAAGTTTCTTGGCGACGTCCATTTTCCTCTCCGAGGTTATTGTAACGTAACCCTAACCGGAATTTTCCCAAATAGGATTTTCCCATGTATTGTACCAGGAAATATAGATAGGACACAGTAGAAAGCTCACTGTCCTCCTAACCATTCCCAAGCACTCCGAGTTTGTTGGCAATGTCCATTTTCCTCTCCAAGTTCATGGTGACCTAACCCTAAGTAGAATTTTCTCAAATAGGATTTTCCCATGTATTATACCAGGAAACATAGATAGGGAATCCTAGAAAGGTCAGTGCCCTCCTAATCATTCCCAAACACTCCGAGTTTCTTGGCAATGTCCATTTTGCTCTACGATTTCAGGGTGACCTAACCCTAACCCTAAGTGGAATTTTCCCAAATAGGATTTTCCCATGTATTTTACCAGGAAACATGGATAGGGCAGCATAGAAAAATCAGTGCCCTCCTAATCATTCCCAAGCACTCCGAATTTCTTGGCGATGTCGATTTTCCTCTCCGAGTTCATGGTGACCTAACCCTAACCCTAAGTGGATTTTTCCCAAATAGGATTTTCCCATGTATTTTACCAGGAAACATAGATAGGGAATCCTAGAAAGGTCAGTGCCCTCCTAACCATTCCCAAACACTCCGAGTTTGTTGGCAATGTCCATTTTGCTCTACGATTTCATGGTGACCTAACCCTAACCCTAAGTGGAATTTTCCCAAATAGGATTTTCCCATGTATTTTACCAGGAAACATAGATAGGGCAGCCTAGAAAAGTCAGTGCCCTCCTAATCATTCCCAACCACTCCGAGTTTCTTGGCGATGTCGATTTTCCTCTCCGAGTTCATGGTGACCTAACCCTAACCCTAAGTGGATTTTTCCCAAATAGGATTTTCCCATGTATTTTACCAGGAAACA
>NW_015388452.1:0-7421 GCF_001527695.2 Protobothrops mucrosquamatus
GACTCAAAGGAAAGAGGGGGATTTGGCCTTCCTGATTTGGAGAAATACTACCAGGCTATAGTACTAGTATGGGTAAGGGACTGGATATTACTAAAGAACAGAAGATTATTATGCCTGGAAGGCCATGACCTACAAATAGGATGGCATGCTATATTATGGGACCATAAATATAAAATACATAAATATTTTCGAAGGCACTTTATTAGAAAAGCTCTTATTGATGTATGGGCAAAAATTTGGCAACCAAATTACACCCAGGTACCAAGTTGGATCTCATCGTTAGAAATGCATGTGCATCCAAAAATTTATCCAATTAGATAGGATCATAACATATAAAAATATTTTAGATGAAAGAGGGGAATTGAAATCCAGGAAAACCCTCCAGGATGAAGGGATAGATCTAGAATGGTGGGCGTACCTGCAGCTGCAGGCAAGATATTGGAAAGATAAAAAAGAGTTAGGCATTAAATTAGAACCGATAGAATTGGATAAAATAGTATTGGGATCAGAGGATAAAATCAGTAAAAAACTATACTATTATTTGTTAGACTTGGCAATGTATGAAGAACAAGTAAAAGTAACTATGTTAAAATGGAGTAAGGATTTTGGTTTAAACTTTGATCTGCACATCTGGCAAGAATTATGGGCAAGAAATAAGAAGCTTACTCTGGCCACCTCTTACAAAGAAAACCTCTATAAAATGTTTTATAGATGGCATCTCCCGCCCATAAAATTAGCTAAAATGGGTCCCAGTATTTCCTCTAAATGTTGGAAATGTAATGTGACAATTGGAACATACTATCATATGTGGTGGGAGTGCACACGAGCTTGTGATTTTGGGACTAAGGTTAAAGAATGGCTGGAAGAAATACTAGAGCGAGTGGTAGAGTTAAAACCAGAATTTTTCCTATTAGGTATAACAACGCAGAAGTATGATAAAGGCGTACTCTATTTGATGCTACACATTCTAACGGCTTCCAGATTGGTTTATGCTCAAAATTGGAGGAATAAAGGAATTCCAATGGAAGAAGAAATCCTGTATAAAATTTTATCATGTGCTGAGATGGACAGGCTTACAATGGCTATGAAAGACAAGACAGAACTGGAATATTTTGAAATCTGGGACAAATTTTATCGCTGGTATGAATCAAGGAGAACCACTTGGATCTTAAGCTAACGATAGGATTGAAACATACATATAACTGTACATATAATTGTATATATAATTGTATCGTGTAGAAGAATGAGGCTTATATAGAGGTTAAGGATGATGTATTAAGTTTTTGTATCACGAGAAACAAACTGTTAGGAATATTTACTCTGGAATGCCACGTATGTCCATTTTTGTTTTAATTGTATTATAAAAAAAAATTTAATAAAAAAAAAGAATACGTTTCACTTCATAGTGGATCTGTCCCGCAACTACAAGGGGCCTGGGTGCCTTCTTAGGGTGAGGTCTTAAAGTGGAGCTCTGACAAGGTTTCAACAAGCTGCAATGGAAGACAGGGTGAATCCTCCCTAAAAGCCTAGGGAGTTTCAATTCTACTGTGACGGTGTTGATGATCCTTACTATGGGGAAAGGCCCCAAGAATTTAGGGCCCAATTTCTTGCTGGGCAATTTGAGGTGTAAATATTTAGTTGACAGATAAACCTTTTCCCCAATTTGGAATGTTCTTTGGGGAACTCTTTTTATCAGCCTGCTTTTTGTAGGTCTCGGAAGACTTTTTAACGCAGATTTCGTGTTTCTCCAAACTTCTTCCCACCCCCTCACTCATTGATCAAGTGTCTGGGAGTCAGAGGGCACCTGTGGGTATTCAGGTATTGGGCTGAACTCTTTTCCCATGGCTACTCTGAAAGGCATGTAGCCAGTACTGCTGTGAACAGAATTATTGTACGCCACCTCTGCGAAGGGGAAGTCAGTCCAGTTTGTCTGTTGGTAGGAAATGTAGCATCTGAGGTATTGCTCCACCATTTTGTTAGTGGATTCTGCAGCACCGTTGGTGGCTGGATGAAAAGCAGATGATAAGCCTTGAGATGATCCAATTAATTTAAGAAAACTCCTCCAAAATTTAGCTGTGAACTGCACCCCCCTGTCCAAATATATTCGCTTAGGGGCGCCATGTAGTCGGTAGATATGTTTCAGGAACAATTTAGTCAGTCGTTGGGCAGATGGGAGTCCTTTGCAGGCGATGAAATAAGGCTGCTTCAAGAACAGGTCTATCACAGTCCATATGACAGTATTTCCCCTGCTTTCAGGTAGGTCTACTATAAAGTCCATAACTATTTCTTCCCATGGTTGAGAAGGATCTGCCACCGGCTGCAGTAATCCAGGAGTTTTCCCTGGGATTCTTTTCATCGTGGCACATACAGTACAACTTTGTACATAGTTTTCCACATCCCGTTTCAGCCCTGGCCACCAAAATTGCCAGCGGGTGAGGTGGAGAGTTTTTAAATATCCAAAGTGTCCAGCCTGTTTTACATCATGGCTGTGTTTGAGAGCATTAAGATGGAGAGCTTCAGGCAAATATAGTTTCCCCCCTTTGTAGGCCAAGCCATCCTGCACGTTAGGGAGGTTTTATTATCTTTGAACCATTGATCGTTGAGGAGCTCTTGTTTTATTTTCTTTACCCCAGGGTCGTCAGGATTAGGGACTCTGCAAAGCATGAGTTGAGCAGCAGTTTGTGGACTGGAGATAATTGCCTCATTAACCTCTTCGTGTTCGCTTTTATACTGGGGCAATCTCAATAGTGCATCAGCTAGGATGTTTTTCCCTCCTGGTATGTACTTTAGAGTGAAGTTGAAACGGTTAAAGTACTGTGCCCACCGTACTTACTTTGGGGACAATTTGCGGGGAGTTTTCAGTGCCTCTAGGTTTTTGTGATCTGTCCATGCTTCAAAAGGCACCTTGCTCCCTTCTAGATAATATCACCAGTTTAAAAGTGCCCACCTAATTGCGAAGGCCTCTTTCTCCCAGATTGCCCATCTCCACTCGCTTTCAGTAAATTTTTTAGAGGTGTAGGTGCAGGGTTGCAGGACCCCACTTTTGTTCTTTTGCAGCTCCAACTGCCACATCGCTGGCATCGGCTTGAATTACAAAGGGCTCCCCTGGGCAGGGGTGCTTTAGGACCGGTTCAGCAGCAAATAGTCTCTTTAAATTCTCAAAAGCTGTTTGACAGCCCATCGTCCATGCTAGTGGTTGGCCCGGTCGCGGCTTCCCTCCTCTTTTACCTGTTTTGAGTAGTTCTGTAAGGGGTAGGGCAATCTTGGCAAAAGAGGGGATGAATTGATGATAGAACTTGGCAAAACCTAGAAAGTTCTGGAGCTGTTTGCGAGTTTTTGGGGGCTGCCATTCGATTATAGCTTTCACCTTGGCTGGATCCATTTCAATTCCCTCATTGAAAATTTTGTAGCCAAGATAATCTAATCGGGTCTGGTGAAATTCACATTTTGACAATTTGACATAAAGCTTGGCACTCAATAGTTTCTTTAACACCTCTCTCACCAGCTTTATGTGATCAGTCATGTTTGTGCTGTATATCAGGATATTGTCAAGATACACCAGAAACCCTTTGTACAAGTGATCATGTAGGACCTCATTAATCAACTGCATGAATACGGCTGGGGGCCCCTGTAGTCCAAATGACATGACTTTGAATTGATAGCTCCCCATGGGGCAGTTGAAGGCAGTTTTCCACTCGTCTCCCTCCTTTATTCTCACCCGGTAATATGCCTCTCTCAGGTCACTCCCCTTAGCCAGGTGGGTTAATAAGTCCTTTAGGAGGGGTAGGGGTATTTGTTTTCCACACTCACAGCATTGAGACCCTTATAGTCTACGCAGAGATGAAGAGACCCATCTTTTTTTTCTTTGAACAACACAGGGGCTCCCACGATAGATTTGGCCCATTCAATGAACTCCCTCGCTAGATTTTTGTTCACATATTGCTGCATCTCTTCCATTTCGATGGGGGACATAGCATACATTCTCGGGCGTGGGAGTTTGACTCCTGGCACCAGTTTGATGGAGCAGTCATTGGGTCAATTAGGGGGCAGGGCATTGCATTCTTTTTCACTAAATGCCTCCGCTAGGTCCCGGTATTCATTGGGGATGAGTGGTTCACCTGGTGACGGTGAGGCAGCCATGTGCGCTCGCTCGTTGGGTGGCCTAAGGTGTCCCACAACATCGGTCGAATCAGTGGGAGGATTAGGCCCTATAGGTAGTCTCACAGTTCTCATTCCTTTCTCCCACCAGATAAACGGCTTCCATTTGTCCAACCAGGCTAGCCCTAGGATCACAGTCTCAGTCATTTTTGGAGCCACCAGGAAGTGAATAAACTCCCAGTGCCCACCTATTTCTAGGTGTAGGGGCTCAGTTAATTGCGTGACAAGAGTCCCTCCCATTAGGGAGCCATCGACTTGCTCAAACCTCACAGGCTTGGAGAGCAGTTTTGCCCATATACCCAATTTCATGGCAAACGGCAAGCTAATGATGCAACGGGAGCATCCAGAATCAATTAGCACATTTACATCCATTTGTGCCCCTGACTTAGGGATTATAAGTTTGGCGGCCAGTGAAAAAGGCGGGACATGTTAACTCACCATCGGGTCATTCTCTCCTTCATCATCACTGTCAAAGGAGGGTAGAGCAGGGGCAGGTCCACCTGGAGTCTTGGTGTCCTCCTGTGTGGGGGGTGTAATCTGGGCAACAGGTTCCTGCATGACCCAGTTGGATCTCTCTCTCGTCAGCCGCTGGGCAGGTTTCCTTCTCGCCATTGGTTCCAGTCTGCTCTGTAGTCGGAAGTAGGGGACTGGACAGTTTGCCGCTCGATGTCCCTCCTGTCCGCACCGGAAACACTTAATTGATGGGCCTGCAGGTGGCTTGGGTCTCTCAGCCATCACGGTAGTTGGAGGTTTTCATGGTGGTGATGGCTGTTCGGGTTCAGGTCGGGGAGGCTTCTTATAGCAGGCGAGCTTCACCGCTGCCTGGTACCATTCTTGCAGCTGGTCAGGTACTGCTCTATAGATGCAAGCCTGAGAGAGGTGGTTGTCTAATCCCTCTATGAAGTGATGGATTAGGGATTGCTCTGGCCACCCCTCTATTCGACCTGCTAACTTGTGAAATTCTCGCATGTACTCCAGGGCAGGCCTGCCGGCTTGTTTTATTTTGTGGATTTGTTCTCTTGCCTTGAGGTCAAGAGATAGGTCCTCAAATCTTTCTCTCAGTCCTAGGAGGAAGAGGTGGGGGTCCTCCAATTCTGGGGCTTGCTCATTATATAAATTGTTCAGGGTCATGTGAAGTGACCAAAACCTGCTGCAACCACCCAACAGACAGGGGGGAATAAAAACCAAAAACTCCCCCACCCCCACTCCCACTGCCAATCCTCAATAGAAATGCTCACAATAATGAAAACCTCAGACAGGAGGAAGAGCGCCACTGGGCGGGCAGGCAGGTGTCTTGCTCGGCTGTGGCTTGGGGGCACTTTTTTCAGTGCCATTGTAACTTTGAACAGTCACTAAACAAACTGTTGTAAGTCGAGGACTACCTGTACTTTATCACTTTTTTCCTTTTTTTTTTTTGGTCATCAAGTTTTTGACACCTTGCTAGGTGACTGGTGGTACTCGGATATTGCCATATCCTAAAAGTGGTACAATGGGTGAAAAGGTTGAAAAGCCCTGGACTAGAAGACCTCCAAGATCCCTTCCAACTCTGTTATTCTGTTACTACCTCTGTATTTTGAGATCAATCATAGCCAAGCCACAGCTTCCTCTAAACATACTATTTCTGACTAGTTAAAAACACTGCTTTCAATAAAGCTCTTGTGGGAGAAGATGAATACTTATTACAGAAGTTAATTATATTTAATATCTCAAGTAGTGCATGAAACCATTGCACAGACTTCTATCCAATCAAATCCCTTGGTAAGTTCTAATTGAGCAGGTTCACTGCCTCAGGAATTTCATGGTGGGAGAATGGCAACTTTTTGACCTTCCCTGTGATGAAAAGATGTAAGCAAAACAAAGGGTAACTTCCTAGCTCTGTCCTCTGTGTTGCTGTTGCCCTCGGTGTCTCCATCTTTCTCTGTGATAACAGAACTGCACCAGTTCTTGCAATGAAATTTAGTGAGCCCCAGTTCCAAAATATACTGAACGGGACTAAAATGAGCTTTAGATTTGAATTCCATTGATCTCAAAGAACTGTAAACTTAAATATTATTAACAGAGCCAAGTGTCAAGAAATCAAATCTTTACATGATTATTCTCTAGTTGTTTCCCCTTTCTGTCTTATTACAATTTCAGATTTCTTTGAAGGTCTCAAGGGCCACACTCAAGGTGTTAATGCTGCTAACATCGGATGTTCTTGCTTGACAAAATATGAAGATGCAGACATTTTCTATTTAACCTGTGTATTACTTTTAGAGTTAAAATTAGATAGTTGATGGAAGGGAGGGGGGAAGAATGTACTTGCGGACTAGTTAGTCATAACAATATCTCAGTAGAGTATTTTCAAGGTTAGTTGTAATGAGAAAAGATAACGGGAGAGAAAGTTCACACTTGAAACTAACTGGAGAATGTGATTAATGACTGTTAAATGAAGGAGTGAGTTATGCTTTGTTACGGGTGTGTTGGGGGAGGAGAGTTCAGATTTTGGCTTCACTATGTACGTGCCGAAGCTATGTAGCAATTAAAAAGATTCTTTAAGGTAAACAATGCCTCAAAGTTCTTTGAAGAGCTTCTTCTTTCGGAACCATGACACAAGGTCTTCCTAGGACTAAATGAGATCCTGTTACTGGCACCTCTGCTCTTTTGTTTGGAGTCCAGGGTAATCTTGACGTGTGATTTAGAAATTGGACCTTCCAAGTTTCTGAATTAAATATGGAGCCTATAGCTCTCCACTGTGGATTGTTGCTGTCTGATCAAAGGATGCATCAAAATACTGGGAGAAATGTAGTATAACTACATAAAAAGGATATATTAGAAGAAAAACATCCCAAATGCCCATTTTCATGCTGCTTTTTAAAAAAATGAAAATGAGTTAATATTTGAGAAGGGAGGGAGGGAGGGAGGAAGGAAGGAAGGAAGGAAATTTGATTCTGTTTATCCTGCTACCAGTAATAACTGATCATTATTCAATCCAACTTAAGTAATAAATTACTCACTTTACATACTATTTAATTTTGGGGAACTGGGAATAGGGAACGATTTGAAGTAAACACAAGTACATCAATTTTAACTAGTATCCAGAAACAAACATTTCTAATTTTTATTTTTATTGCTATCCCAAACCTTTAGAAGCCATTTTCTAATGTAACTTCTTTAAAAAGAGTAAAGACCAATATCACTGAGTAAAGGTTTCCAATTTCATATATATATATATATGAAATAAATATATATGAAATAAATATATATATGAAATAAATATATAT
>NW_015388452.1:8984-10702 GCF_001527695.2 Protobothrops mucrosquamatus
AACGCTCCTGGGATTGCTCCTCAGACTTCCGTCGGGATTCCGTCGCCTTGCAATGACGCCTCACAAAGTTCAGAGGGTATCCGTTCAACCGGAAGATACGGTGCAAATACCTGGTCTCCTCCACCCTCGACTCCACCGTGCTGCAGTGTGAACGGACGCGCCCAAACAGCGCCTTGACACACCCAACCTTGTGGATTACCGGATGGTTACTATCATAGTGGAGGATGCTGTCCGTGTGCGTGGGTTTGCGATAGACTCTGGTGTTGACCGTCCCATCCGGCAGTCGTTGCACAAGGACATCTAGAAATGCTATCGCACCCCAGACCTCATCCTCCACCGTAAACTCAATATCGGTATAAACTGAGTTGAGGATATCCATAAAGTTGGCCTTGTCATTCCGTTTGACGACCACGAACCTGTCGTCCACGTACCTAGCCCAAAATTTGGGTCGGTACTGGGACATAGCTATACGCTCCAATTGCTGGAGAACCGCTTCAGCTATCACGCTGGATATGGGGGAGCCCATGGGGGTGCCCTTTATTTGCTCGTAGATCACCCCTTGAAAGGTGAAATGTGTGGTTAGACAGAACTCAATGAGTCTCAACAGGTCTTCTACCCTTTACTTCTCTTGGTGTTCGGTTTTATTCGTTTACTATGATTCCCAAGAGTCGGATTTTTAGCGTAATTAATTCTCATATATATATATATATATCCAAATTTCTTTTTCTGACAAAGAGTTAAAGAATTAAATCGGGAGACTAAGATGGCCATTTCTAGCTTGTTCTGCTTTCATCAGTTAGCCATACCCTTTATGGGATTCGAACCTGGGCAGTTTACATACTAGGCAGTGATTTAACCACCAGGCCACAGGTTCTCCTCCCCTCTTTGCCAGCAGAGTCAAGGGAGTATATACAGGAAGTTTTTCAGACAGACCGGTCTGATTGAGAACACCTTGACATTTTTAACTGCTATACTGCAGTTTTACTTTTTACAATATCTTTTACCATGAAAGGGTGAATCAGCCCAAGGACGGGAGGCGCGTTCCAGCCTGGGAAAGAAGAGGACGCCCACCTGAGATACAGACACAAAAAAGGGTGGCAACACACATGTAGGTAAAGGAGGTAAGGAAGAATTAACTCAGTTTGCAGATGAGGCCAGGATTGGCCGGCTGGGACCTGTAACGAGATCTAGGAGCCATGCGCAGACATGACTGTATATATAGGCAAGCTCTCCCAGCATCCTGATTATACCCTGACGATGATGGCACTTTCAGGCCATCGAAAGCTTGGTTTTATTTATTAAAACTGTATTCTTTTATACTTCCTGGTGATCACTTTGTTGTCTTTTAATATATATATATATATATATATATTAATTCTACGTGGGAGAAAACCCGAATAACTAAAGACCTACATACAAACACCCGCGAAAACCTCAGAAAACAAATATCGTACCTCTACGGGGAGGAAATCCACCATCTGACCAGGACCTATGAAAAACTTGAAGTCCAAAGAGCTTTCATTTTATGTGACCTCGCATTCCTACGCAACTGCCGAGATCAAAATTTAACCCCCACATGCTTCCAATTGAAATTCCACTCCAACTCTGCAGCCACCAAACGCATCCTGAAAAGAACAGAATTGGCCCTAATCAGAAATGAACTTCACACAAAAAGATTCCTCCTAGACCAAATCAACAAAGATCTCCTCACACTTCAT
>NW_015388452.1:14405-15967 GCF_001527695.2 Protobothrops mucrosquamatus
TGATAAAACGCCCCCCTGGTCACGGCCGACAAATGGTCTTCCAATGTCAGCCGTGGATCCAGGAGGACACCCAAGTTGCGTGCCCTCTCTGAGGGGGCCAAAGTTTCGCCCCCTATAGACAGCGATGGAATCAGCTGACTATGCCGGGGCGCCGGCAACCACAGCCACTCGGTCTTGGAAGGGTTGAGTCTGAGTCTGTGCCTAACACCCTGATAATGAATGTAACAGCACTCAAAAGGACGCGAATTCAGAAAAAGGAGCCGGACATCAAAGCAGGCAGCACGCTTGAGGTGCAGCAGGATCAGCTGGGGCCGGTTATGCGCTCCAGGAGCCGGAAGCAGGCGTTGAACGACTGTATATAAACCTTCCCAGCATAAACATACATATGACTCGTGGGAGGATCCATAGCACAACAAGAAGTAAAGAACACCAGGAGAAGAGACTCTAAAAATATTTGATGGTAAAAACCAACATGACAAATACTGGTTAAAACCTACAAAATTATTAAAAGAAATCTACAAAAATTGAAAACCTAGCTTTCGTTGGCAAACTGCCAACTTCCTCAGGGCTGTAGTTCATACAGGGTGGGAGAAGTTCCCTTATAGCTGGCCATTGCTCTGCATCCGGCACCAAGCCCTAGTCATCGGGCATGGCTGGTCAACGAGAGTTTTGCTTTCCTTGCCATTGGTGGTTAGGCTCCTGCTCCTACTCTCAGTCTCGGAGTCAGTCCTTTTCTCATGAACACATTCCTCCACTGGAGATGCTTTTCCCCGGAGAACTGATCCTGCGATCACTTCCGAACTGGAGGGCAGTGGAGGGCATGGCTGGCTTATGGGATGGAAACACCCTTTACCCCAGGCTGCAGAAGTGGGAGGGGGGTGCCGCCGTTCGTTTTTCACTCCAGGAAGGCCCATGGAGTCATAGACGCCTGCGCCAGTCTCCACGGGGTGTGCGTCGTGCTTACAAGCGGGGCGTCCACCCCTCTCCACTCTGCTCCGCTCAGCATCTCTACACGTGGGAGAGGCGGCGAGGCCGCACAACCGTCCATTCTTGGAAGACGTCTCACGGTCCCCAACCACCTCAAGGGACAACCCATCGCGGAGCGATGGCACCCCCTGTAGACGGGGAGCTTGGACCCGCTCCGCGACGCGTGCTGCGCTTGAGGCTGCGAGGGATGATTTGATGCAGCTGGACGGCTTGGTTGCGGTCTCCGGCTTGCAGTGGATGGAGGAGAGCGAGAGACGCTTGAGGTGGTTGGGGACCATGAGACGTCTTCCGAGAACGGACGGTTGCGTGGCCTCTCCGCCTCTCCCGTTGACCGGCCACGCCCGATGACTAGGGCTTGGTGCCGGATGCAGAGCTGGCTATAAGGGAACTTCTCCCGCCCTGTATGAACTACAGCCCTGAGGAAGTTGGCAGTTTGCCAACGAAAGCTAGGTTTTCAATTTTTGTAGATTTCTTTTAATAATTTTGTAGGTTTTAACCAGTATTTGTCATGTTGGTTTTTACCATCAAATATTTTTAGAGTCTCTTCTTCTCCTGGTGTTCTTTACTTCTTGTTG
>NW_015388452.1:19370-28275 GCF_001527695.2 Protobothrops mucrosquamatus
CTCCCCCTCCTTCCATTCACCTCCCGACCAATTCTAACCAAGATGTTAATACAGTGATCGGGGGTTATGATTTTCTCCCTTCTTCTTTCGCTGTGGGTATCTTCAATTCTCCTATTGGCTGGCCTCCGGCTTTTTTGTTGTTTCTGGGTGTGTGTGTCACTTTCCTCAGCACAAGCCGTTTCTTCCACCTCATCCACAATTCTTTCTAATCTTGGTCTTTGAGGTCGTTTATCCATCCCGGGGAGTAGGGAGTCTCTTAAACAGGGCTCCTGCTTCCCTTGAACGTCCGTTACCTGCAGATGGTGGTGAGGGGGCAAGACTCTTTTGATGGTTTTCTCCAATGGTGCATTCAGTAGCTTCGTGAGTTGTTTGCGATGGGGTGGGGGGTTTTCTGTACACCAGGTTCTTAAAGTCAGGTGTGCCAGGCAGAGATCAATATGCCGGTTAATAGACTCTTCATTGGACAGCCATGCCTCCTTAAGGAGGCGTCCACTCTTTGTATTGTCGCTGGCTAGGACTTGTGCTTCCTCGAAGTTGAAACTGTGTCCAGTTTCTGCCATATGTGTCCACAGTTGGGAGTACTGCTCACCCCTTCTTATCGCCAATCTATGTTCTTGGATTCTAGTTCCCAATCTTTTTGAAGTCTCCCCAATATGATTATTAGAACAGTCCTTGCAATTAACCCTGTAGATGATCGATGATTTCTCCATATTGGGGAGAGGGTCTTTCGGGCGCATAATGGTGGCACGCAGCGTCTGGGTGGGCCTATGAGCTACTTTCACATTGTAGGGAGCCAGAAGCCTGGCAGTGGCCTCAGAGACATTACAGATATAAGGGAGGGTAACCAGTGTCGTCTTGGGGGTGGGGTCCTCTGTACCCGGGTTCCTTAGGGACTCAGGTGGTCTACTGTGTCGTCTAACAAATTTTGTCGGGTAACCGTTAAATTTGAATACCCGGAAGAGGTGGTTCCTTTCGTCTATGCGAGCTCTAATGGAACTGCAGTGAGAGCTCACTCTCTTGAAGAGGGTCCTAACACAGCTAACCTTATGGGCTACTGGATGGTTGCTCCTGTAATGGAGAACTCTGTCAGTACAGGTAGGTTTTTGGTATACCCTGGTACCAAGAGTTCCATCCAATTGGCGGTGGACTAAAACGCCCAAGAACGCCAGTGAACCTTGATTTTCCTCTTCTATGGTAAACTGGATGTCCGGGTATACCAAATTCAGTATGCCCATAAAGTTAGCCTTTTGGTCCCTCTTTATAACTGCAAATGTATCATCAACATAGCGGGCCCAAAACTTAGGAAGGTATTGGGCCATCGCTATGTGCTCTAGACGTTGGAGTACCACCTCTGCGATAATGCTAGAGATCGGGGACCCCATGGGTGTGCCCTTGGTTTGCTCGTAGATGGTCCCCTGAAAGGTAAAATGAGTTTTTAGGCACATCTCAGTCAGTTTGATAAGGTCTTCTGTGCGGAGAGAGTCTTGCTGTTGTTCCAAATTCCTATCTTCTAGACGATCCCTAAGGGCTAGAATTGCGAGGTCTTGAGGTATGGAGGTGAACAAAGAAACGACGTCAAAAGACACCATTAATTCGTCCTCCTCTACCCTCAAGGTTTTGATCTTGCTAAGGAATTCTTCCGCTGACCTAACAGTGTACGTGCCATCATTGGCCAGGTGGCCGATACGGTTACTCAGCCATCTGGCTAACTCAGAGGTAGGACTCCCCTTAAACGCGACAATGGGGCGGAGCGGGACGTTTGGTTTGTGTATTTTTGGAAGCCCATAAAATCTAGCTAGTGCTTAGTCGCTAGGGCGTATCCTTCTCAGTATGTCCTCATTCATCCTTCTACCTCGTTTGATGTTATCAAGGATTTTGTTAATACAATTTTTGAGCATAACCCTGGGATCTTTCTCAACCAGCCTGTACGCCATTCTATCACTAAGTAGATTAAGGGCTTTGCTTATGTACACTTCTCTATCCATAACGACTGTTGCCCTCCCCTTATCTGCTGGTAATATTATAATAGAGGTGTCTCTTCTGAGTTGTTCTAAGGCTTATTTATTATTTATTCCCTGGTGCTCACGTCTATTGACTGACTTTGAACATGGATATACCCGGGGATCACATTTTTAAAGTAATTTCGTATATATATATATATATATATATATATGTATATATATTCAGCCACTACAAATTGTAAGACCACCAGGAAGTTCTTTAAAAACTATAAAAAGTTTTAATAAAATTTAAAACACCAAGCTTTCGCCGGCACACTGCCAGCATCATCAGGGTAACATGCAGTCGATGGGATGGCTATTTATAGGAGTGGTGCCTTTTGCACCCGGCTCCTGGACCTTGTAATCGGGCCCAATCGATCCACCTGCGTTTGAGTTTTAATCATCATATCACAAACTGTCACGTTTTTGCTTTCCTCTCCCTCACCCTTGTTCTTACCCTTTTTTGCTCATGTGCTAGGGGGGTTTAATTTCATACCCAGGGCACCTCCTTGTTGTTTGTTCTCCCCATTTCTCTTCTTAACCACCTGTGTTACGGCTTTCCTCCCCCCTTCCTCATTTTCGTCGATCTTCTCAGCAAGCTCATGCATGCTGTGCTCCTCTACTATACAAGATTTCGTCGCAATCGTCCCATCCCAAGCCGCTTTTCTCCAGGCTGCTTTCATCAACCTCCTCCCCCCCTCTCTGCCCCCAGCCTCCCCACCCAATCCTTCATCCATGGAAGTGTGTGCGATGGTTGCATCCAAGTTTACCCACGAGTTATCTCGATGGGAGTCCGCTGGCGGCACGAGACACGCCCCAACGTTCGTCATCGCGATCCCATCATTTTCTTTCCCATACGGCACCCTCGATATGGGGGGAGTACTCTCTTCCTTGTGTGTGCGTCTCTCTCTTCCTTGAGGATGTACATTCACCCTCAATGCAGCTGAGAGGGAATCTTGCTGTTCACTCTCCCTGTTCTCCCCCCTGTAAATGTACGAAAAGGCATTGTCAAGCCTGCTAACTTTGGATGTTCTTGCTTGCCATATGTGAAGAAGCAAACTTATCTTATTTAGCCTACATATCACTTCAGTCCGCTACCCGGCAGTCGCAGACATTGCTAGCCATATGAGTGGGAAGGAATGCCTGTGAATAATAACATTATCTTAGCATAGCACAGCCAAGGTCAAAGTAACAGCAGAGCGCCATAGCAGAGAATAGAGGGGGGAGCGACTCACACTTCAAATTAATTGGAGCATATGATTGATGACTGTGAAAGGAGGGAGGGAATTGTGCTTTGATACTATGTGCTCAGGGGAGGGGTTTCAGTTTTTGGCTTTCCTTTGTTCGTGCCGAATCATGTAATCTATTAAAGGATTCTTTAAGGTAATTAAGCCTCAAAGTTCTTTGAAAAGTTACTTCTTCTCGGAACCATGACATCTAAGCCAAAAACTGAAACCCCTCCCCTGAGCACATAGTATATTTGTATCTTCACTTACACAAGCATATATTGTGTACAGCCTTATTAGGATGACAATTATTATTCCCACTTTGTGGACAATATTAGGCTTTAAGTTACTTGTCAAGACAAGTGTTTGGCTCCAATCTGCTCTATTCAAAAAAACCATCCATTTCTGAGTGACATTTTGCTGATGGGTATCCCTGCTCTTGACAGCCAAGTCTAGGTGGCAGTCAAGCCAATGTTTTGGTTCACAATCCCTGACACAATATTTTGAAAGCCTCATCCTATAAAAGACTGACAAGATAGTTCAGATGACAACACAGCACTTACTTTTTAAATTGAAGGGCAGAACAATAAACTTTTCACGAACTGGAAAACCTGGTCTAGTTATGGAAGTGGCTCTTTTACTTGGACAAAGGAAATTAGAGCAAAGTTGCCATTATTTCTGAATTCTCTTATTTTCTAATCATTGTGATGATGAGATCATAAGGGCAACATTCAAATTAGCACCAGGCAAACCAATTCTCCTGCATTTTTTCAGCAGATTTTCTTCCATTTGATAAAAGAGAATTTTAGATAAATTCTCCAAGACAGAATGATGTGCTGTTACCATTATTTAGCAATGAGATGGCCAGGAGATGTGCTTGGGGGAGAGAGAGAAAAAGAGAATGAATGTTCTGCCTTTTATTGTTAAAATAATCTTCCCAATAGTTTGCAGCATCCTGTTTCTCAATGTTAATTAAATCACAATCCACGAGTTGCATTCTTTCTGTCACTTATTTCCAAGACTGAACTCAAAGGTCAGTTCATCCCTTGAGGAAAGATTGGAGAACTTCTCTTTCCTTTGGAAAAAATTCCCATCCAGTTTCTACCTTAGAGCAGACTTAGTGAAGAATTCAAAGGGCCATGTTCCCCTTCCCTTGTTTACATCAGAGGAAATGTGAGGAAAGTACTTTTTTATGGTTTATTCCCACAAGCATCAGCCAGACCAGCAAAACTGAAGATTGTCATTATTTTTACTTTGCCAGATGGTGGCAGTGGGAAGCTAGGAAACAGAGGGGTGAGGGTGGAGAAGCAAGAACACTAGTGGGAGAGACACCAAATGTCTATGGAGATTCTCAGTCATCCATGCCCTAGATATCCCAAAGATGCTTTTTCACGAGGCAACTGGACTTTCTTGTTTTTTCTTTGAAGACATTTCACTTCTTATCCAAGAAGCTTCTTCAGCTCTGACTGGGGAAAGGAAGGATTTATACTCCTTGCAGACAGCTGGGCATTTGCATGTTTTTTAGAGAGTCGTTGAAGTCACCTGGAGGCTTATCTGTGTCTTCAGGATCACCTGAGTAGTGCAAATAGGTGTGGAGCCTTCTCAGAATTGTTGAAAGGGCTGTGTTGTAGACTGAAGCTAGATGATGTTGTATCTCTCCCCCTCCCCTCTGTTCAGAGAGGGCTGTTCAATTTTGACATAGATGGCCTATTTGACCCATAGATGGCCTATTTCTTCTTTCAAAGAAAAAAACAAGAAAGTCCAGTTGCCTCATGAAAAAGCATCTTTGGGAAGAGACAGCAAAGTGATGAGTTGACTTACAACCATACAAAGCCCAGTTATAGGTAGACATATACATAACCCACAAAAAAGGTGCCAGGCTTTGAACTACCTCATCAGCAATGGACAATCTTGAATAGGATTCGCACCTCACACCTCTGTATGAATGGATGTGACTCTGGGGTCCCATGTCAAACTGTGGATCACACCATGACTAGCTGTAAGCTGAGAGCATACACTGGTTCAGCATCAGTTGTTGTTTGTTCTGTCCCAGCCTACGTACGTCCTTGTTACTGCACAAAGACAACCCCTCTTTTAACAGTAGACTGGAAAATAAACCCTTTTTATTTGAATCATTGTCCCAGAAAAACAAAAGCAACAGAACACTTTTCCAATGGAGCAGAGTCAAACAGGAAATAACTCACAGACAAAATAAACAGACCATGATCTCTTGACTCTGAAGTTCTTTGCAAATGGTTGCCTCCAGCAACCAGCCCTGCCCACAAATTCCCTTTTTGTTATGCAGCCCCCAAGGCATGGCTTCTCACTGCTTTCTCCTCTTCCCCTGGAGTCGCACCATTGCCTCCCTCTGTCCTACTCGTGTGAACTGCCTACGTCTACGAGCGTCTCTGAGCTCTTCCATCTGTGCTTCCTCTGACTCAGCTTCCCAGCACAGCTGGCTCTCAGCTTGATCATGAGTGGAAGGATCAGCCTCTGCATCAGTCTGTAAGTCCTGCAGCTCATCAGAGCATCCCTCCAACTTTGATGGCTCTCTAGGCCCCTCCTCCTCCTCCTCCTCTGATTCCCCAGACTCAACTACCGGGATCACAGGCTGGCATGTAATCACAACATTGTTTTTTAATATAAACAATGCTGCCCTTCAATGGTTAGATGGTCTAGATGATATTTGAACATAGACCTTTTTGACATTTATATTTTATTGGGTTCTACTCATCTAGTTGAAATGTTAATTTATATTACTTGTCCATGTATGATATGCCATACGCTAAATAAATAACTATTCAAAGTTACAATGATACTATAAAAGGATTTAGGATTGGTTTCTGCACTTAGAACTGTTGTAACATCCCTGCTGTCATGTGGTCAAAATTTGAATGCTTGTCAACTGGCATGTATCATAAAATTAGACATAACTCACTTAGCAGTTGCATTGCTTAGCAACTTAAGTTCACGTTCCAATTGTGGTCGTAAATTGAGACTACCTGTAGTTGAAACTACATTTCCCTCATGGTGCCCTTAAATGCAAACAGATTCAGCTCTGCAGTGAGATCATAGGAGGCAACTCCTATACATCAAAGGCTGGGTGTGACAACAAAAGGAATCCCATCACCAGGCCTGAAATACAAACGTTCTGATGTAGTCAACATCTATAGCAGAGGTTTTGTACTCTCCTTTAATGCACAGCCTGGTTTTAATCTGGCAGTTCCACAATCCATTCTGACATCTCCTTTCTCCAAAAAGTATGATTTCCAGTTGCAGTTTCCATCCTCCTATATTTGTTAGCAGGTTCCTTTTGCTCTTTCAACCAGCACTAGCTACTTTTCAATTAGGGGCTACAGTAAAAATCCAGAGGATCAGAAAATGACCAAGAAGTATTTTCCTTAGGTAGAGTTAGCAGACAGTTTTTACCTTGCAGCTGACATTGGTTCCCAAGGCAAGGAGGCATTTATCATTGGAGCAACAGTTGCCCCATAATTGAGAGCCTGATTCTAGATCCATTAAACTTTGGGGTCATCTAGGTTTTCTTCAGACAATCAATCCAGTTTCTCAGAATTGCAAGGCGAGTGTCCACAATTTATACCTCTGCAACGGCATCACATCCTGCTTTGTTTAAGACAAGGTCATTCCCCCTTCTTAAGATTGCTTATGATTAGAAAATTGAACTCATTTCAGCTGCAATGATACAGCTTCATATAGCAATGAGTGGGAAGTGTTTCAATCATATATATGAGTCCCTCCCCCCTTTGGCTATTCATTCTTTTGAGATAATTTTTTAAAAAGAAATTACTCGATCAAGAAGTTGACTGGAACCTATTACCAAAATGGATGGTTACTCCATAGTCTGTTCCAGAAATTTAGACAAATAATTAGATTTAAAGTTGTTGTTGTTGTTAGTTGCGAAGTCGTGTCCGACCCATCGCAACCCCATGGACAACGTTCCTCCAGGTCTTCCTGGAGGAGGGACCTTGGAGGTCATCTAGTCCAACCCCCTGCTCAGGCAGGAAACCCTATAACATTTCAGACAAATGGCTGTCCAGTCTCTTCTTAAAAACTTCCAGTGTTGGAGCATTCACCACTTCTGGAGGCAGGTTGTTCCACTGGTTAATTGTTCTAACTGTCAGGAAGTTTCTCCTTAGTTCTAGGTTGCTTCTCGTCTTGATTAGTTTCCATGATGTGCTCTGCATATAAGTTAAATGGGCAGGGCGACAGAATACAGCCTTCCAGACTCCTTTCCCAATTTTGAACCAATCAGTGGTTCCGTGTCCAGTTCTCACTGTTGCTTCTTGACCTACATATAGGTTTCTCAAGAGACAAATAAGATGGTCTGATACTCCCATCTCTTTAAGAACTTGCCACAATTTGTTGTGATCCACACAATCAAAGGCTTTAGCATAATCAATGAAGCAGAAGTAGATGTTTTTCTGGAACTCCCTAGCTTTCTCCTTAATTCAGCATATATTGGCAATTTGATCTCTAGTTCCTCTGCCTCTTCGAAATCCTGCCTCTACTTCTGGAAGTTATCAATTCACATACTGCTGGAGTCTAGCTTGTAGGATTTTAAGTATAACTTTACTTGCATGTGAAATGAGTGCAATGGTGCGATAGTTTGAACGTTCTTTGGCATTGCCTTTCTTTGGAATTGGAATGTAAACTGATGTTTTCCAATCCTGTGGCCACTGTTGAGTTTTCCAAATTTGCTGGCAAATTGAGTGTAGCACTTTTACTGCATCATCTTTTAAGATTTTGAATAGCTCAACTGGAATACTGTCACCTCCACTAGCTTCGTTGTTGCTCAGCTTTCCTAAGGCCCATTTCACTTCACATTCTAGGATGTCTGGCTCGAGGTCAGTGACCACCCCATCGTGGTTATCAGCTCGTTCTTGTATAGTTCTTCTGTGTAATTTTTGTTGGAATATTCATGAGCAGGAAGAGTCTTGTGGTAACTCAGTCAGCCAATGTGAAGAAAG
The DNA here is from genome assembly GCF_001527695.2 of Protobothrops mucrosquamatus. Lineage (NCBI taxonomy): Eukaryota > Metazoa > Chordata > Lepidosauria > Squamata > Viperidae > Protobothrops > Protobothrops mucrosquamatus. The sequence continues at coordinate 27,585 of NW_015388452.1, forward strand.
TGCTACTGAGTCTGTGCAAAAGGTTATTGAGTTAGAAGCTGGGTTTCAGGTCTCAGGTCTGTCTCTGCTGTAAGAAGTCTTCATTTATGCTATGTTGCTATGAAGAAGAATATATGGTATTGTAAATATTTTTATATGAATATAAAGAGTTTATTTGAATCAGCTAAATGCAGTCAACTGTGAGAGCTTCTGATTTATTTTTACCAACAGAGAAATTAAAATTCTCTAAAAGGTTATGGGCCCAGAGCTTACTAAGGACTGCATTGTAATTTGAAGCTGGAAGAAATTGCCTATGTTTAGAAGTATAAGAACAAGGCAGAATTAGCAGAATGGCTGCAATGGAATTTAAGGAAAGCTCTGTGCCTCGTTTAGGTCAAAAGAATTACATTATCTGGGCAGCAAAAATGGAATGTTTGCTGAAAGCAAAAGAGCTGTGGTATATTGTAGAAAATCCTCCACAAGTATTTGCAGCTGTTGATCAGAAAAGCCATAATCAAGCCATGGCTTATCTCATCTTGAATTTAGATGATGAACAATTTCTAAATGTTGCAAATCTAAAGACTGCAAAGGAAATTTGGCTGAAGTTGAGAGCTGTGCACGTGAATGTTTCTGCATGCAATATAGTGCAATTGTCAAGAAAACTTTACAGAGCCTGTTTGCAACCAGGTGAATCTGTGGAACAGCATTTAAA
>NW_015388452.1:30986-34619 GCF_001527695.2 Protobothrops mucrosquamatus
TGATGTCTCTTCCTGTCATGAAGGGAGGAGTGTTGGAATATTCATGAGCAGGAAGAGTCATGTGGTAACTCAGTCAGCCAATGTGAAGAAAGTGCTACTGAGTCTGTGCAAAAGGTTATTGAGTTAGAAGCTGGGTTTCAGTTTCAGGTCTCAGGTCTGTCTCTGCTGTAAGAAGTCTTCATTTATGCTATGTTGCTATAAAGAAGAATATATGGTATTGTAAATATTTTTATATGAATATAAAGAGTTTATTTGAATCAGCTAAATGCAGTCAACTGTGAGAGCTTCTGATTTATTTTTACCAACAGAGAAATTAAAATTCTCTAACAATTTTGCCACCTCTTCTTAATCTCTTCTGCCTCTGTTAGGTCCCTGCCATTTTGGTCCTTTATCATGCCCTTCTTTGCATGAAACGTTCCCTTCATATCTCCAATTTTCTTGAAGAGATCTCTGGTTCTCCCTATTCTATTGTTTTCTTCTATTTCTTTGCACTGTTCATTTAAGAGGGCATTCTTATCTCTTCTAGCTATTCTCTGGAATTCTGCATTCAATTGGGTGTATCTTTCTCTTTCTCCCTTGCCTTTCGCTTCCCTTCTTTCCGCAGCTATTTGCAAAGCTTCCTCAGACAGCCATTTTGCTTTCTTGCATTTCTTTTACTTTGGGATGGTTTTAGTTGCTACCTCTTGTACAATGTTGCAAACCTCCATCCATAGTTCTTCAGGCACTCTGTCTATCAGATCTAATTCCTTAAATCTATTTGTCACCTCTACTGTATATTCATCAGGATATGATTTAGTTCATACCTGAGTGGCCTAGTGTTTTTCCCTACTTTCTTCAATTTAAGCCCAAATTTTGTAACGAGAAGCTCATGATCTGAGCCACAGTCAGCTCCTGGTCTTGTTTTTACTCACTGTATAGAGCTTCTCCATCTTTGGCTGCAGAGCACATGGTCAATCTGATTTCTGAGTTGACCATCTGGTGATGTCCATGTGTAGACCCATCTCTTGGGTTGTTGGAAAAGAGTGTTTGCTATGACCATCGTATTCTCTTGACAAAATTCTATCAGCCTGTGCCCTGCTTCATTTTGTACTTCAAGGCCAAACTTGCCGGTTATTCCAGTTATCTTTTAGCTTCCTACTTTAGCATTTCAATCCCCCATGATGATAAGTGTTGGGTCCTGGGCCTGCTGAAGCATTTCAGCAGGCCCAGAAATGTTGCAAACGGTCCCGGGCAACCGAAAAGCTGCCTGGGACCAGACTGGCTAGCGCCGGATGCTTGTGCATGCGCAAGGCACGAAAAAGGTTCTTCCCTATTGGCTGGACTGCCTGGGGTTTGGGAGACTATAAAAGGCCTGCATGCCTGCTTGCTTAGTTGAGTTGAGTTGAGGAACAAATAAAGAAATACTTGATTACAACATGTCTCTTGCTTCAATGCCACGAATTCCAAAACATAAAAGTGGCGACGAAGGTGGGATCGCTGCAAGGAAGAAGGCAATAAGAAGAGGGTAAGCCTCATCTGAAGAGCCTGAAGCCTGGGAAGTCGGCATCCAGCTCTGCACTCACCTGCCAGTACAGCATTGCTGGAGGAGAGCTTGGCAAATGGGCCCTTTCCCCAACGAAGGCTTGCAGCGAGGCATTCCGAAGCTGAAGATGTCGAAGATAGGACATTTGTCAGAATTCAACGTTTCTCACCCGGAGCGCTGGAACTCCTATGTGGCCTGGGTAGAAAATTACCTAAGGGTTAACCAGGTCCAGGAAGACGGCCTGAAAGCGGCAACCCTGCTGTGCGTCTGCAGTCAGGACACCTTAGACATGGCTGAAAATTGGGTAGCCCCTGCACCGCCGGAGTCTGTCACCTACACAGACTTAAAGAACATGCTGAAGGATCACTTCCATCCCAAACTGTCTGTAATTGCGTGGAGGCATGCTTTTGAGCAGAGGGACCAGAAGCCGGGTGAGTCTGCTGCAGAATTCATCGCTGTCTTGAGACAAGCTGCCAGGCCTTGTGAATTCAAGGACCTGGAAGAATGCTTATGAGACCGCTTCATCTGCGGCCTTAGAAGCAGAGAGCTGCAACAAAAAATCTTTGCTAAAGCTGAAGTCACCTTCCAAGATGTCTTGCGCAAAGTTGCAGCTGAAGAAGCAGCAGGCGGCGCTGTGAAGGCCTTGTGGCTCACCAGAAATGCTCCAGCCATCGCAACCGTCTATCAAGAGGTCGCTCAAGAAGTTTCAGACCTGGATCCTGAAGAGGAGGTGGACAGACTTCACCAGCCTGCGGTAAGAAGGCCGCGAGAGAAACCAGACAAGGCCCCAGCAGCCCTCCAGTGTCTCGGTTGCGGAGGACGCCACAAGCGCACGGACTGCTGGTTCCGTTCCACCATTTGCCGGGCATGTGGTAAGCAAGGCCACATTGCCACCATTTGTTTGGGTCGCCAGCAGGTGCAACCTCTGGAAGAATTCCTTCAGAAAGGTACCAGGGTCCCCAGCCAACACAGGGTGGGTTTCTGCATGTCACATTGAAGCATTTTGTGGACAGGGACACACAAGCTCCTTAAACAGAAACTTCGCATTGATGTGAAGTTACAAGGGGTTCCCTTATCGATGGAGCTGGACACCAGGTCCGTTCTATCGATCATTTCACACAATACCTTTAAAAGGATTTTCAGCAGTAGTGGCCTTCGAGTCAAACTCAGGCCATCAAACTTAATTCTTACTGACTTTCAAAGTTCAAGGGTTAATGTACTTGGAGAAGCCACGCTCAAAGTGCAGCGTAAGGCTTTCCAAGGCCTATTAGATGTGGTGGTTGTTGGGGGTGATCGTACGAGTCTAATTGGACTTGATTGGTTCGAGGCCCTGGGAATCCAGGTAACTGGCCTACATAGTCTGCAAATTCCAGGAATTGTAGAGGTCTGCAGAGAGTTTGTGGATGTGTTTAGTTCAGAGCTTGGTTCATACAAGGGGCCTCCCATTGCCCTGCGGTTAGACCCAAACATCACACGTTAGGATTAAGCCTAGGAGGGTGCCCTTCGCCCTCAAGGGCAAGATTGATGCTGAGCTGGACAAGCTGCTCCAGCAGGGCATCTTGGAACCTGTGGAATCAAGTCCATGGGAAACCCCCATTGCAACGCCTTTAAAGGCTAATGGGGAAGTCCGAATCTGCGCGGACTATAAATGTCATTATAAGGGAGAGCCTTTGTCCAAGGGAGACCACTGTGCCTCAGATAGACGGCGTGGAGTCGCTCTTTGTGAAGTGGGGGCAAGGGGTGCAAGTGGGCTTGTTGATTATATACCTGGCTCCCTGCTATGTATCAACAGCCCTGCCTGAGCTGGCCGACGTGATAGCCGGGGTGGCAGTTGGGACCCCCAGACTTATGGTCTTGGGGGATTTCAACCTGCCATCAGTGGGCGAGACGTCGGCGGCGGCTCAGGAGTTCCTGGCTTCCATGACGGCCTTGGACTTGACCCAATTAATTAATGCCCCCACCCACACGGGTGGACACACGCTGGATCTAATTTTTGTCTCTGGCCAGTGGCAGAATGATCTGACAGTAGGGGAAATAGTTGTTGAGCCCTTGTCATGGTCAGACCATTCGCTCCTAAGGATGGACTTCCGGACCGCGCCCCCCCGCCGCAG
>NW_015388452.1:36478-39061 GCF_001527695.2 Protobothrops mucrosquamatus
TTCCCTCCCATAGACCGGTACGCTCCCACAGAGTGGGTCTCCTCAGGGTGCCGTCGGCCAAGCAGTGTCGGCTGGCGACCCCCAGGGGGAGGGCCTTCTCTGTGGGTGCCCCTGCCCTCTGGAACGAACTACCCCCCGAGATCCGGATGATTCCGGATCTCCTTACTTTCTGCCGCGCCCTCAAGACATGGCTTTTCCAACAAGCGGGCCTGGCCTAGGGAGGATTTTTAAATTGGGCTTTTTAGAAATTTTAATTACCACAACACTAAAATATTGGTTTTAATTTGGTTTTATTCAGTGGGGTGTGTGGGTCTGTCTTTGTTTTTTAATAATGTTGTGAGCCGTCCTGAGTCCTTCGGGAGAAGGGCGGGATATAAATTGAAATAATAATAATAATAATAATAATAATAATAATAATAATAATAATAATAATAATAATAATAATAATAATAATAATAATAATAATAATAATAATAATAATAAAATGTACTTTGAATACAGCTTTGCAACAGCATGCATATCCTATACCAGTAGTGAGTCATATTCTGGCCTCCCTCAAAGGGGGAAAGCTGTTTGCAAAGCTTGATTTAGCACAGGCCTATCAACAGCTACCTGTTGATGAGCCAACTGCTGAGGCCCAAACAATAGTGACCCATAGGGGCGATTTTAAGGTAAAAAGGTTACAATTTGGGGTGAATGTTGCTCCTGGCATATTTCAGAGCATCATGGATCGCACGCTCAGGGGTATTCCAGGGGTGTGCCCCTACATCGATGACGTCCTCATCACAGGGGAGTCATCACAGAATTTGGTTGAGAGGTTACGGGCTGTGTTGCTGAGGTTCCACCAAGCGGGCCTCAAATTGAAAAAAGACAAATGCCAAATTGGAGTTACTTCCACATAATTTTTAGGCTTTAAATAGATGCTCAAGGCATCCACCCTGCAGAATCCAAACTGAAGGCCATTCAAGAGACCCCAAGTCCCAATCTAAAAGTGAGCTTCAGGCTTTCTTGGGACTTTTCAACTTCTATCATGCTTTTCTTCCCCATAAGGCTGCAGTGGCTGAGCCGTTACACCGGCTCTTAGATAAACAAGCTCCATGGCAGTGGACTAAGGTCCATGACAGGAGTTTTAAAGAGGTCAAGGCCTTGCTCTCATCAAATGCTGTGTTAGCACATTTTAACGAGCAACTGCCTATGTGCATCGCTTGTAATGCATCCCCTTATGGAGTGGGTGCAGTACTCAGTCACCTGAAGGCTGACGGGACACAAGTCCCTGTGCCTTACTACTCAAGGACTCTGTCATCTGCAGAGCAGATTTATGCTCAGATTGACAAAGAAGCCTTGGCCATAGTGGCTGGCATAAAGAAATTCCATGATTTCTTGTATGGCCGCCACTTCACGGTCTATACAGACCACAAGCCTTTGCTGGGGTTGTTTACAATGACCAAACAAACACCACACATCATATCCCCACATATGCTGAGGTGTTCCATTTTCCTGTCAGCATATGACTACACGCTTATTCACAAACCTGGGAAAGAAATGGGCCATGCAGATGGCCTCAATAGGCTACCTCTCACATAAATATTAACACCCTGCTGTTAATATTCTCTCTATTCAGGAATTGCCTGAATCTCTCCTCAATGCTAGGGACATGGCTGCAGAAACAGCCACTGATCACACGCTTACACACATGCTGACATGGGTGTTGTCAGGATGGCCTGACACGTGTCCAGATGCTGCGTTTCAAAGCTTCTGGCAAAGGAGTCACGAACTGTCTACATTTAATGGGTGCCTGTTATGGGGTAGTAGAGTAGTTATCCCAGCCTCACTGAGGTCTAGAGTCTTGTTCTCTCTGCATGAGGGACATCCGGGCATTGTGCGCATGAAAGCACTTGCACACAGCCATCTTTGGTGGCCTGGGCTTGATAAAGCTATCGAGGCCCAGGTGCATGGGTGCCAGGTGTGCCAACAGTCCAGGCCTGAAATGCCTCAGGCCCCTTTACACAGGTGGGAGGAGACACAAACCCCTTGGTCAAGGGTACATTTAGATTATGCTGGGCCCTTTCAGGGGCAATTCTTCCTTATCCTGGTGGATAGCCATTCCAAGTGGCTAGAGGTTGTACCTGTCTCCTCCACTACTACTGCTAGGACCATCCAGGTGTTGAGAGGAATCTTCGCTACCCATGGACTTCCTGATGTTCTCGTCTCTGACAATGGGCCCCAATTTACTTCTCTTGAGTTCCAGGTTTTCCTACAGGCTAACTTGATCCGGCATGCAATGTCAGCTCCTTTCCACCCTTCCACCAACAGGCAAGCTGAACGGATGGTACGCACCACCAAAGATGCACTCAAAAGAATCATGCACGGTAGCTGGCATCACAGTGTTCTGTCCCCCGTCCGACCCACACCCCCCAACCAGTCAGCCGAGGCCTGACAAACTACTCGGCACAGACAAAGGCAACGGAATGTCTTGGCAGCCACTTCGTAGCTGCCTGCCAAGTCTTTAATGATAAACCACAGCAAACAAAGATAAGCCACGAGAACTTGCCAGAATGCTTGCAACCGAGTGTTCATCAAACT
>NW_015388452.1:42646-54780 GCF_001527695.2 Protobothrops mucrosquamatus
TGGCCAATCCCAGAAACACCGGGCTCCTGGCCAATCCCAGAAACACCGGGCTCCTGGCCAAACTCCTCGCTGTCGGAAGGCACCGAAGGCTGCACCAGAGGGGAAGGGCCGGGAGAGAGAGGCCTAGCCATCTCCTCTCCGTCATGTTCAGAGCCTTCCTCCTCTGATGAGAGGGACCCACCGGACGGAGCCACAACACACAGGTTAGCAGATTTTCTTCTTGCACACTGCACCACACCATGCACTGTCACTGGAAAGAGCCCAGCTGAACTCCGCTGGGGTCGCTGCCTCATCACGAAGTTGGACAGACTGCACCCAGACTGGGTGGCTTCACAGGTGTCACAGCCGCAGACACCTAGGAGACTTCTAATGGGTGATCTGGTCTGGGCAAGGAACTATGGTCCTGGACATCTTTGGGTCAGTGCTGTTGTATGCAAGGTCTCAGGGCCACTCTCATACGAAGTGGCCTTGGGCGATGGACGTGTCCTTCGGTGCCATATTGACCAACTGCGCTGGCGGTTGTCCAACAACGTTTCTGCTCCTGGCTCTGCTCTCAGGGGGAGGAGGGCCATCAATTGCATTCTGGGCCTCAGTCTCCCAGCTCCAGCGAGTTCTCACACGCTAATGCACAGGGTCCAGTGACTGAATGGGGGCATTCTCAGGATTCAGCTATTGCTCCAAACAGGGAGTCTCCAGAAAGGGGGTCATTCCGCACATCAGTTATTGCTCCATACAGGGAGTCTCACTGAGGGTATCCACACAATACAGCAAGCACTCCAAACAGGGAGCCACAAGAGAGGGGGTTTGCCATGGAGGCGGCTCCTGACTCTGGCACCTCGGCCACATACAAGGGGGACTGGGATTACTGGGGCACTTCTGCAATGTAGGCCACTTCCAATGCTGGTCACGGGCTCGAGGGACAATGTTCCCAAGAGGAGTCCATTGTGGACTTGGAGAATTCCACTCCACCATTGGGCTTTGGGATTTCCACCCCTCCGAGGAAACCTGGCTTGGATTCAGAAGATCCAGCCAGTCAGCAGCGGAGTAGGTCACCTGGAATTCTAAGGCATCAAAGTCCTGGTCTATCGAGCCCACCAGACAGGCAGGTAGGCCAGGCACCATTAAATAGAAGTCCTGGTCTGCCTAGACTGGCAGGTGAGCTGTCAGGCCAGGCACCCTCCCTGACCCTGCGACGGTCACAAAGGGCCAAAGCCCACCTAAATACCTTAAAGGTTATGTAAGGTGGCTATCAGTCCAAAGGCCACCTTACTAGTCAAAGAATTATGTTCCACAAAGGGTTGTTGTAATTATTTTGTTAAAAGTTTATTTGTTGTTATTATGATTTAATATAAAGTGCTCTGCCTATGCACAGTAAAAGAAACTTGTGTTTAACACTTATCCTGTCCAAGACACCTGTATTGGGCTATTGTGCCTTCTGTGGGGGGAGGGGTGTTGTGTCCTGGGCCTGCTGAAGCATTTCAGCAGGCCCAGAAATGTTGCAAATGGTCCTGGGCAACCGAAAAGCTGCCCGGGACCAGACTGGCTGGCGCTGGACGTTTGCGCATGCACAAGGCATAAAAAGGTTCTTCCCTATTGGCTGGACTGCCTGGGGTTTGGGAGACTATAAAAGGCCTGCGTGCCTGCTTGCTTAGTTGAGTTGAGTTGAGGAACGAATAAAGAAGTACTTGATTACAACATGTCTCTTGCTTCAGTGCCGCGAACTCCAAAACATGTTGATTCTATAAGGTGCTGTAGGGCTTCATAGAACTGGTCAGTTTCATCCTCTTCAGCACCAGTGGTTGGGGTATAGACCTGGACTACTGTGATATTGAATGGTTTGCCTTGGATTCGCACTGAGATCATTCTGTCATTTGGGGGATTGTATCCCAGTATTGCTTTTCCTACTCTTTTATTGACCATAAAGGCTACTCCATTTCTTCTAAGGGATTCTGAATTAAATTCACCCATTCCTGTCCATTTTAGTTCACTGATTCCTAAGATGTCGATATTCAGTCTTGTCATCTCATGTTTGACCACGTCCAGTTTGGATCTTACATTCCAGGTTCCTATGGAGAAAAGATCTTTACAGCATCAGACTTTCCTTTCACCACCAGATGCATCCACAGCTGAGCGTCCTTTCGGCTTTGGCCCAGTCACTTCACTCTTTCTGGTGCTACTAGTACTAGCCCTCTGTTCTTCCCTAGTAGCATATTGGACACCTTCCGACCTGAGGGGCTCATCTTCCAGCGTCATATCTTTTTGCCTTTTGGTACTGTCCATGGGGTTTTCACGGCAAAGATACTGGAGTGGGTTGCCATTTCCTTCTCCAGTGGATCACATTTTGTCAGAACTCACTGTTATGACCTGTCCATCTTGGGTGGCCCTGCACGGCGTATCTCATAGCTTTATTGAGTTACACAAGCCCCTTCACCATGACAAGGCAGTAATCCATGAAGGGGAGATTTATAGTAGGGCTGAGATAAATTGAGCATTTAGAACTCTTCAAAATTAGGGGCAGATTTTGTAAAACTACATTCAAATATTGATCAAAGTGGCCTAGATTTGCAAAATTCAGTTTCTTTTCATCAATATTTGAAAATGTACTTTGTAGATCCCTTGAGGATGTCAACAACAAAGGTTAGAATGAATCCATTAATTCAAAAATAAGAATTAATTTTTAATTTGAAGTTCATCAATTTGTAATGGTTGATTCCCATTTGATTGATTCCCCAGTTCGTAAAGGGTCACTTTGTAAAGTATTCCTACATACCAGTTATTAATATTAGTCTGATTATTTTAAGATAAGCATTGGAAAATCTATAAAAACCTAAAAGAGAAATACAACAGGTCTGAAGACACCAAGTATATAATACAACCTTCTCCAACATTGTATCCTCCTGATTGCTAGATTTCATGCCCCTTTCTCCTTTAATCAGCCATGCTGATTGGGGATTACTGGAGTTTTCTGAAAGCATGATTCTAGTTAGCATCCACATGCATGACACACCACACTCACTCACACACCCATTATATGTGTCAGGCACAAATAGCCAGGAGCATTCATTGAGTTCAAAAATCCTTCCATTCCCCACCATCCATTCAGAGCTGAAGAAGCTTCTTGGATGAGAAGTGAAACATCTTCAAAGAAAAAAAAAGAAAGTCCAGTTGCCTCGTGAAAAAGCACCTTTGGAATAACTATGACCTAGATGACTGAGAATCTCCATAGACATTGAGTTAAAAGCACAGAAGAGTTTATTGTTGCTATCTATACACAAGAATCTGGACAACTAATGGTCAAAGCTAAATTAGCACTAGATATGTGTCAATGGAATTCACAGGAGGCTGGACTGGAGCCTCTTGTGGCAATGCAATGACTCCAAACTGATAACACATTTAACTCTGCCTTCAAGCTTAGCCTGCTCTTCTCCTACAGAATGTGATGAAATATGGTGAGGTGGTGGATCCCCAGGAGGAAGGGGTGCATTCCAGAAGAGCAAAAGGCAACTTAGCCTGGATATCATGTGTGAGAGAAAGAGGGTGAGGACAACCCCCTCCCTAATAGTTCACATATTGTAGATGCAGACAGTAGAGTTTTCACAATGGCAAGATTTGGTCTATAATTATGAAATACAGAATAGTGTCAGGTCCCAAAGAATGATAGATATTCCTACCAATATTCTCTGGGTATGAAGGCATTCCCTGGATTTTTTTTTCTTCAATGATGAAATTACATGTTCTGTGCCTATTAGCAGATGTTTGAGGTAAGAACTTGTTGGTCTGTTGCACAATGGGGAATAAATTTATCTCCCTATAGTTTATCATTCCCAGGTCTAGAACCCAGAAAGATGTAGAATTTTTCTGTAAGCACTCTAGGGCAAACCATAAGGAATGCATCTGAAAAGGTTTCATGGGCTGTGAGGTCTCTTTAAAGTCTGGAAAACTCTGTGGCCAAAGGCCCAACATTAAAATTAGCTACTGTTTCCAACATTCATAATATAAAAATAAAGCACAAATACAACCACATGCAGACAGAATGCAGATTTCAGAGTGTTATTTTTTTTTTCCTTTCCAAGCTTTTAAACTCTCTATCCATTCATAAAGGTCCTCTTGATAGCTAACAATATTTAAAAAACAAAGCAAAGCAAAACAAAAGCAATTCAAATAATTACAATGTGAAAAAACCACAAAAGCAAAACAGCAATCAAGACAGAGTGCTGTATAACAGCAGCCCTGGCCCCAGCAAACAGTTTGCTAAGCAGGCTAAAACAAATAAGTTAAAAAGCAAAAAAGAATGTTCTGAAAGAGATCTAGTTGAAATTACACAATCTTTTGGAACTTTCTCTTGGTCTTCATCAGCTATTTTGGGTGTATGCATTTTCAGTGTAAATTTCTCTAAAATGCGTCCTCTTTAAAAATGTTTATTTCCACAATACAAGTTTCCCCTTTGGTGTCTTTTTTTTAAATCAAACAATCCTATTATTTTTATCACAGTGATTTTTATACAGCCCAATCCACCAATTCTGGATGATGTACAACAGCAATATAAAAGACCAGCCTGTCAAAATAGCTCATCCTTGAAATCAAAGGTAAACTTAGTGAATAATAACAGTACAAATGAGAATGGATTTAAGATTTAAGATTTAAGATTTATTTCATTTATACCCCGCCCTTCTCCCGGAGGACTCAGGGCGGCTGAGTCAACATCAACATCAACAGCAGATAAATAGTGGGGTCCATTATTGTCAGCTTCCCAAAACAGTCCATTTTGGCTGACTTTCTCAACTCACTTCCAAAGAAATCCATTGTTTCTTCATTTATATGCCTTCATCTTGCCTCTTGGATAGTAAGGTTGCAGCATGTAATTGTCCATGGCTAGTCTTGAAAAGCTAAGCAGGGTAGTCCCTGGTTTCAACTCAAATGGGAGATTGGCAGGAAATTCAAGGACAACAAATTCAAGGACTGGAAAGTTGAAAAATCACTCTGGAAGTTGAAAAGAAAAACAGCAATGGCCCACCCACTGTCATCATGCTGCAATCTACTGTGTGGAAGGGAGAAAAATTTAACATAAAGGAGACTTTGTCTTCTTAGAGCTAGGACATGAATTCAGAAAGCATATTGGTGTGAGTGAATATAAGTTTTTATTTGTATTTCAACATTGATTTTACTATAGATAGCTCGGAATAGTTATAAAGTTGGGTCACCTCAAATATAAGAAAATAATGATTAATGGTTTAAAAGAATAATTTGATAAGTCCTGGTGATGCAGTGGTTAAAGTGCAGCATTGCAGGCTGACTCTGCCCAAGTCTAGAGTTCGATTCTCAAAGGGCTCAAGGTTGGCTCAGTCTTCCATCCTTCTGAGGACCCAGATTGTTGGGGGCAATATGCTGATGCTGTAAAGCTACAGCTTAGAGAGGGCTGTAAAGTGTTGTGAAGTGGTATATAAATCTAAGTGCTATTGATATTAATGCTAAATTTGGTTAAATATGCAATGGCCCATTTCTGACAACACTGCCTTCGTCTTTGAACATGTTGCTGTGTCTAAATATTGCCCAACCCGTCTCGTTCCATCCTTTCCATCCGATTTTCACATTAAAGTCTTCTGACAGTTCCATATTTCTCCAACATTTTGATGAACAGCAGGATATATTGCCAGGCAAGCAAAATGTTAAATTACCCAGTTCCTGAAAGATACTGATTTAATGCTTCAACATATGTTTAAGGTGGTGTTTCTCACCATGCTCTCCAGGAAAACTCTCTTTAATGCCTTTTCTTAGCAAAGGCCAATTGGCCTTGCAAAAAAAGAAAACAAAAAACAAAAACAAAGCCCATCCATTGTCCCGATTCTAAAACAAATGGAATTGCAGTTCAAGTGAGATATATTGGAAATTGTGTATGTGTATATCTGAATTTCTGTGCCTTTTTGTCTTCAGGGAGTTTTGAGTCTTGACTACAGATATGTAGGCTGTCTGTTCTGGCTTTCTGTAGAGCAGCTGGTTAAAAAAGAGAGAGAGTTAGAATGCCAGACTTAAATGAGAGAGGGTAGAATGCATCTACAGTGTTTCAGATTTGTTTCTTGTTTATATATAGTAGCTTGCCCTGCCAGTTTTCTTGACTGTGAATACAGTATTTGCACACCATTCAGAAGAGACAATAAGAAACCTGGGAAGGGGACAAAAACAAAGCCCATCTACTCTCCAGATTCTGGAGTTGCAGTTCAGGTGAGACATGTTGCAAATTGTATAAGACTACAATACATCCCCTCCAGAAGCCCATACGCAGATAAGCAGGATCAGCACCAGACAAACAATCAAGTGGAAAACAATAGTCTAATCAAGGAATCACCAAAGAAGAAATGACACCCCTTCCAAAACAGGCAGGGCAAGCTACGGCATATAAACAGGCAGCAAACTGTACACTCACTCACTCACCCTGATGATATTATCTAGCTGGATAATAAAATGTCTGCAAGCAGCCAAACTCAGAGAGCACCAAGGACTCCACAGTTCTGCCACTGTACTCACTATCATGAAAAGTAAAGTTTTTTTTTAACTTGGTATCTCTCAAAAGGTTGATAACAACATCCTTAAAGACATGGTTGGGGACCAATGGCACAGTGAATAATAAAGTATCCAGGTTCATTTTAACATATTGTTGTATGAAACCCAGAATTGATATTTGAAAAAAAGAGATGGTTGCAGAATAGGGCATTTGCCGTAGTGGAAGGACGAAGCATTGGTTTCATATAAATGGGTTAAATAAATAATGAAGTCCACTGTTTACTGGCAGGGCATCTGTTTTGCACCTAGAAGGTCTCAAAATGAACCTCTGGCACCTCCAGGAAGTGCTGGAGAAATTCTCAATTTATGGGCTAGATGAAAGTGTGACTATGACTATTGCAAAGAAGTTTCTTATGCTATTTTGCTTCCTGGAAAACACAAAGAGAAAAAAAGGGAAATTCTGCATCTGAACATAAGCATCTAGAGCAGGAGTCTCCAAACTTGGCAACTTTAAGACTTGTGGACTTCAACTCCCAGAATTCCCCAGCCTGCATGTTTGGAGACTCCTGGTTTTGTTTTGTTTTTTTGAGTTCTTGTGTTCATGCTGGTTGACAAGAATTAGCTATGCAAGAAGAACAAAGTGTCTTAACTGATAATCCTAGCAAAGAGAGGATTGGATACTTTCATGTGTGGATTTTGGAAATATATGCACAGAGCTATTTGAAAACATTTCTATATGCATCACTATTTTGGGCTCTAAAGTACATATGGATGTCTTCTTATGAAAAAAAGGAGCAAATGTAATTTCAGATAGGCTTGCTAGAAAAAAATTCAAGGCTGAGCTTGTACCCAGCTAACCACATAAATGTTTTCTTAAAGTAAGTTGCTTTTAAAAAAGTAAGAAAAGCACACGAAAATGCATGAGTACTTTCATGGTCTTGAAAAGAAATTGCCAATGGATGCAGAAATACAACTAAGCAAATGCAAGTTTGGAGGGGGAAAGGAGAAATTAAGTTACATCAAAATGAACAGATTTACCCATCCCTGTTTGGTTTGAGGGCCAGATAATTAATATGTTCTTTTTAAAAGATATATAAAACATTATTTTTTCATGTGCATGTATGAGAGAATAGGAAAATCTATGAAATGCTCTCTCATGGATGATGGAAATTCCTGTTTGGTTCTCAACTCTGTGAATAGACGTCATTATCTCACTTATATTTCCTTTTCAGATAAAATGTATGAAGACTCTGTGATCTTATTGTTCACAAAGTTTAGTATTTAAATACACAATTAGAAGTGAGTTTTTTAAAAACAGGAAATAACAATCACATATTAGGTTGCTGCTTATGATTCCAACTTACTTTTCTTTCATTGTCCATATCCTTCCTTCCTTTCTCCCTCCCTCCCTCCATATCTCCTCGTCCTCCTCCATCATCACCACCACAAGAAGGCATGCTTCCAAATTCACTTTTGGGCTGCAGCCATCTCTCAATCTTTCTTAAGAATGTCACTACAGCCTATGTGGACACCAGAAATGTACTAGAAAAAAGAGCTAATGTTTGCAGTTGTTGTAGGGCCGTGGTGGCGAACCTATGGCATGCGTGCCACAGGCGGCATGCAGAGCCATCCCTGATGGCACACGAACCATTGCCGCTTCCCTCCTCTCTGTGCATGTGCAGCTCTTTTGCGCTCTTTGCGCATGCACAGCTCTTTTGCGCTCTAATCATGCTGCAGGGTACTATAAAAGAGGGACGTTTCGGAGCACGCGGCAGAAAGCGAAAGCGAGAGAGAGCACGAGCGAAAGCTGTAAGTTTTGCATCACTTCACACCCTGCCTCGTCTCCGGCCTGCCGCTGAGCTTGTGCCACTTGGCCACAGCGGAGGAGGTGGCAGCCACCGAGGGAGGCCGAGGCCGAAGAGCCTGGACCAGCGGCCCCAGAACACCCCGCTGGCACCGGCATTTTCCGACGCCCGACGCTGGCATTTCTCATAATCTCGTAGCCCGCCCTGCCTTGCGCAGCCCACCCCGCGCTGTGTCCGGCCTGTCACTGAGCTTGCACCATTTGGCCACAGCAGACGAGGCAGCAGCCACCGGGGGAGGCTGAGGCCAAGGCCGAAGAGCCTGGCCCAGTGGCCCCGGAACACCCCGCTGGCACCGGCATCTTCTGGTGCCGGCATTTCTCGTAATCTCGCAACCTGCCCCACCTCGCGCAGCCCGCCCCATGCCATCTTTGGCCTGCCACTGAGCTTGTGCCGCTTGGCCACAGCAGACGAGGCGGTGGCCACCGGGGGAGGCTGAGGCCAAAGAGCCCGGCCCAGTGGCCCCGGAACACCCCGCCGGTGCAGGCATCTTGTGGCGCACGGCACCGCCATTTCTCATCTCACAGCCCGCCTCGCTCAGCCCACCTGTCAAGCCCCTGTGGGCTTGACATTCATGGGGGGGAGGCGAGCGGTCCCAGCCAAGCCAGCAAGCTCCAGATGGCGGCCGCCGCACAATTGATTGCTGAGACCACTGCGCGGTGCTGTGTGGCCTGGCCATGCCAGCAGCTCTGGAGGGAGGCTGCTGCACAGCTGGTCGTCAGGAGCCCAGTTAGCACGGGAGGCTCCAGCGACGCCAGCGGCACAGAAGGTATTTTGGTGGCGCCGCCGAAGAGCAGGGCATGTAGATTGGGAGCAAATCTACTGCTACCGAGAGGGAGAAACACCTACCAGGTTTCCCACTCAGCCCTGAACCAACCAGGTGAAGCCTTCCAGACCCGCTAAGAAACAGAGAGGCAAGACGCCGTGACCCGACAGGAGTGATACAGCACGGTGATGCTGCGAGGCAAAGGCAGCAGCATGCCTGGTTCTAAGCTCCGACCGGACATGCGGCTGCAATCAAATACACCTCGCCAGCAAGAACAAGATGCAGCGGCAGCACAAGTTTCCCCTGCAGCCTCCCGCAGGAGCACTACCAGCATCAAAGGTAACAGCGGCCTGAACATACCTGGGCCAATCTCCTCGGCTCGCCGCATTCTCCTTCTTGTCTTGCGCGGTGTCTGCCCCCCGAGAGATGTAGTCTGGCCGCGCAGCTGCGAACTGGCCTTCACACACCATGCCTGTCTTCAATGCTTGCGCACCAAACACTAAAGGAGGGGGAGGAGAGGGGCCCAAGGAGAGTGGGAGGGCTTCGTCATTGACAGTTGGAAGAGTGGAAATGAGGGAGTTTGTGGGGAAGGTGGATGGTGGGAGATTCTCGCATATGGTCGGATTTCAAATTATCGTTTGTAATGGTCTTTAGTTTGGAGCAAGTGTGAACTGGCTGTACTCTCTGCCATAGAAGAGCCATTTGCTGTCCTTCCATCCGCCCTGAGTTATTCCTTGAGTCTCCCGCACTTTTTTAATCCTTAAACTTATTCAAAAATACCATTGTTGTTATATCCGGATTATGCCTAAGGAAAGTTTATAACTTTAGCTTTAAGTATTCTTGCTTAAAGAAACATCAGTAAGAATATTCTCCTGCAAAATACTACCATATGTAGAATATACTAAACAAAATATAAGGGGGAAAAAGCCCAGAAAAAAATTGTGATAATGAACAGTTTGGATCCTGACAGTTTTGCATTGCTATACTGTTTATCAATTGCACAGTAAAATTATTTGAAACCAACATTTTGTGCTATTCTAATGCACAACTGCACAAATATGAATGTAATCTCTGAGGAGGCTATCACATCCAGGCTACAAAAATTTGGTTAAAGCATTTGTCGTGTTTGCTGATATTTATTTCTTTTTAAAAACTGGTTTGATTCTTCCATTTATTGTTTAAACTGGTTTAATACTTCCATTTATTTCCTTTTATTCCCTTAAAACTGGTTTGATACTTCCATTTATTGCCAGGGTAAACATGCATTAAAATACATGCAGCAGCGACACAGCATTAATGGCTGTCTTTCTTGCCTCAGCCGGCTGCCCAACCTCGTAGGCGGTGGCAATGGTAGGGGGGGCAGCCTGGTGTCTGAAGCTGCCTCAGCTAGCCACTGGCCTCAGCAGGCCCGAATGAGGCAGCTTTCACACTCACCGGCTGCCCAGCCTCGTGGCAGCAGTAAGGGGTGGGCGTGCATGCGCCAGAGTGTGAAAAATGGTCTTAAGTCACTTTTTAAAGTGCCGTTGTCACTTCAAACCATCACTAAATGAACTGTTGTAAGGTAAGGACTACTGTACTTTATCACTTTTTTCCTTTTGGGGGGGGGGGTCATCAAGTTTACATCAAGTTTTGGGCACCTTGCTAGGTGACTGGAAAAGCCCTGTTACACTACCCAGATTGCAGCTGCTTTCTTGCAGGTATGTGGAATGGCATGGGACCCACAGGGTTTGCAAAGTTAGGTGAGGAAGTTGGTTACAGCTTTTTAGGAAAGATAAAATAGACAACCAAGAATGCTTTATTGACCATTCTTTGTCCAGATTTTATATCAGTTGCATCTGCTAATACAGGCGTTCTGCTTCAGATTTCTCTACTATTTTCAGTATCTGGTAAAATGAATTAGTACTTTTCCAACAACCTGGAAAATCCAAGACACTGCTTTCATTGTTTAATTCCCCCCTCCTTGATTGTTGATTCAGGGAATATCTATTTCTTTAGTGTTACCTAATAGTGTTAGTTATTTAGAGATAGATTTGTATTGGTTGCTTCATTTTTTTAAAAAAAATTGTGTTTTTTTGACTCCAAGCCTTGTACACCCACCCAAAAATGGCTACAGCCAAAAAACCAAAAACAGATAGTGTAAGATTATTCCAAGAGGCCTGGACACAGTTATTTGGAGTGACTGGATGCAGTGGGAAAGCATTATATGCAACGAAAGTGTTGTGTGTCGCACATCAAGTGTCAGATGGCACTTTGAAACCAACCACAAAAATGTTGCTGAACTTGGTGATAATGAAAGAAAAGAGTTTATTGAAGGGAAATTAAGGAGCTATCATTCCCAGCATCTTAGTTTTTCCAACTATCTTTCCAGAATGAATCATCTGACAGCTGCCAGTTTTAAAATTTCACTGTGCATAGCAAAACATGGTAAGCCCCTCTCTGATGGGGATATTATCAAAACGGCCATGTTGTCTGGAAGTGATTCTCTTTTTCCTGATTTCCCAGACAAAGATAAAATTATTCAACGCATCTCTGAGATACCACTGAGCAGAAACACCGTTAAAGATATACAGTGCATGGCATGTGATGTTAGTCAGCAGCTCACCACTGACTTACAAAGGGCAGCCTGTTACTCCATGTGCTTAGACGAAAGCACAGATATCAATAACCATGCAAGACTTT
This sequence comes from Protobothrops mucrosquamatus, assembly GCF_001527695.2. Taxonomy (NCBI): domain Eukaryota; kingdom Metazoa; phylum Chordata; class Lepidosauria; order Squamata; family Viperidae; genus Protobothrops; species Protobothrops mucrosquamatus. Next base: position 54,452 of record NW_015388452.1, read on the forward strand.
TTCTAAAGCTTCAACTCAAACTAAATTGCCTAAAAGTTTTTTTGCATTGCAAGAGGATTTGGAGTTAAAAGATATATGGCGAGATTGGAATATAGGAGAAAGTGACTTCACTTTTTTTTCAGATAGACACCAATCTCATTCTAGAATTGATTTTATTCTGATTACTAGTGACTTAATCCCTAAGGTTAAAAAAGTGAAGATTTTTCCTAGGACCTTATCAGATCATAGTCCTGTATGGATGGAATTTTTAATTGATGGTGGAAGTAAAAGGACTTGGAGATTAAATGAGAATTTATTAAAATATGAAACTAATGTACAGAAACTTAAAG
>NW_015388452.1:56672-65678 GCF_001527695.2 Protobothrops mucrosquamatus
TTCTTATATTCTCAGTTGGTTGAGAGATGGCGTATAGATCAAAAGTTAGGTTTAACATTGGAAGATGTGAACTTGATAAGACAGATTAAAGATCAAAGTAGAGCTCATATTAGGAGAATATATAGTGTTTTGATAGAGTTTGATTCGGAAACAGAATTAGTTAAAGATTGTATGATTAAATGGGCTCAAAATACTCAAGAACCAATTTTGTTAGAAACATGGGAAACAATTTGGGTAAGAAATGTCAAGTTCACTCAAGCACAGAATTTAAGGGAAAATTTTTATAAAATGTTTTATAGATGGCATTTGGATCCCCAAAAATTGTCTTGCATGTACCAGAACTTGCAGCCAAAATGTTGGAGATGTGGTAATTTGGATGCAACTTATTATCATATCTGGTGGACATGTAGGGATGTTAAAGCTTTTTGGATTAAGATTTGGTGGAATCTTCAACAGATTTTTAAGAAAAAGATAAAATTTACACCGCAATTATTTTTATTAGGCATCATGGATAGTTTGGATTCAAAAGAAATGAACTTGATGTTGTACTGTATAACAGCAGCAAGGATATTGATTGCTCAAAATTGGAAAAAGGAGATATTACCGACTATGGATGACTGGAGACAGAAAGTCTCATACTTTGCAGAAATGGCAAAAATATCCGCATACCTGAAGGATCAGTCTCAAGAGAAATTTATTTTGGTATGGAGAAGATGGATAGATTATATTCAGAGAAAATATGAAATGAATAGTTATCATATAGCCTTTGATTAATTATTGTTATTTATAAATATTTATATATATAATTTATATATATACTTTATAGTTGTGGATTATTGTATATTAGAGTTACAGTAAGTTTATACTTGTTTATATTATGAATGGGTTGTTTGGGTTAGATTTGGATTATTATGTGATTATTCCTGTACTCAGTTCTGGGAAGTCCAGGGGGGGAGGGGAGAAGGGGATTAGGGGAATTATAAAAATTGATGTATTTATATATTATAGGTAAATAATGGAATTGTATTAAAAAGAGGAGATGCTCGGCTGGTACCCCAAACTGCACTCGATGAGGTGGTTAAGAAGGGAGATGGGATGTAGGGAGGTGGTAAGGAGGAAAGAGGAGAGGTTGTGGGTTTAGGGAGAGGAAGGAAGAGGAAGGTGAATGAGGGTGGAGACAAGGCGGGGACTGCCGAGCATCTCCGAAAATGTATTATCTTGTCTGTTTGTGTAAGTAAATGCATCATATTTGTGTTATTTGTTGTTTAATTTCAAAAATTAATAAAAAATTATTTTAAAAAAAGAAGCTGTTCTGTTTCCAGTCTCATTTGTTGTACTGTCTGCTTAGAAGCTTGTGCCAAAGCCTCCTGTAATTCTTTAAGAGTAATAGAGGGGGGGGGCGAAGGTGGTGGAGATTTAGGTTTCTGCTGTGAGATTTGCATAACTGGGGGAGAAATAGCTGTTTTAGATACTGCAGAAGTTCCAACACGTTTAGAAGCCATTGTAGCAGCTCTTTAAATATAATCTTATATAGTTCAGAGCAAAAGACAGCAGATGTTTAACCAAACTTTCCTTGAATTTAAAAAAAGTCTTTACAATGTCTCAATCCACAACCGGAAGGAGAGTAAAAGTTTTCCTTTGAAACAAAGAAGTTGCTCACCCGCAGCCATTTTCTTCTTAAGTTAATTATAACAACTGCAGAGGATGCCTTTAAATCTTCTGAGTTAAAGTCTTAATTCAATCAAAGTCCAATTCTCCTGCCTGTTGACAAGTTTACTCACAATTTAAAATCTCAATGGGTATCAGATTTTAGCCATTTCTGCATATTTGAAAGATCAATTTCAAGAAAAATTCATTCTGGTATGGAGAAGATGGATTGATTATATTCAGAGAAAGTGTGAAATGAATAATTATCATATAGCTTTTGATTAAACTTTTTTTTATTTCTATATACTTAATATAATTTATATATATATATATATATTATATTTAAGTTTACTATTGTATATTAGAGTTAAAGTACCGGTATGTTAATATTTGTTTATATTATGTTTGGGTAGTTTTATTTAGATTTGGGATGTTATGTGATTATCCCTGTACTCAGTTCTGGGAAGTCCGGGGGGGGAGGGGATGAAGGGGTAGAATTATATAAAATCTGGTGTATTTATATGTTATAGATAAATAATGTAATGGTTTTTCCCTTTTTGAGATGAGGAGATGATCGGCTAGTACCCCTAAACTGCATCTGAAGGAGGTGGAAAAGAAGGTGATGGGATGTGTAGGATAGTTGGAAAGGAGGAAGGAGGAGAGAGGTGTGGGTAGGAGGGGAGGAAGGAAGAGGGAAGGTAGGAAGGTTGAAGGAGTGAGGGGGGATGCAGGGGGGGGGACCGCCGATCATTTCTGAAAATATATTGACTAGGTTTTCTTTTTGTTTTTTAATGAGATGCACCACATTTGTATTTGTTTATATGTTTATTTGAAAATTAATAAAAATTTGTAAAACGGAATCTATTGCTTACGCAGAGCTGAAGTAAATGTTAAAGGAACATTTTGAACTGAAGCTATCAGTGATTGCAGGGTGTCATGCATTTGAACAGCGGGACCAACATCCCGGAGAGTCTGCTGCAGATTTTATTGCTGCTCTGCGTCAAGCTGCAAGGCCCTGTGAGTTCAAAGACTTGGAGGAATGGCTACAAGATCGGCTAGTTTGTGATTTGAGGAGCCGAGAACTGCAGCAAAAGATTTTTGCAAAAAAAGCCGTTTCCTTCCAAGATGCACTAAGGGAGATCACGGCTGAAGAAGCAGCGGGAGGAGCTGTTAAGGCCTTGTGGCTTTCCAAGAATCCTATGTGTTCAGGCTCAGTCCATCAAGAGGTTGCTCGAGAGGTATCCGAACTGGATTCTGAAAATGAGGTCGATCGTCTGCAGCAGCCATCGGAGAGAAGGCCCCAAAAGCACGCTGACAAAGGATTTGACAAGGCAGTTCCATTCCCTTGGTGTTTCAGATGTGGAGGCCGCCACAAACATTTTGACTGCCATTTTCGCTCTGCTACTTGCTGGGCGTGTGGCCAAGAAGGCCACATAGCCGCCATCTGTTTGGGTCGCAAGAAAGACTGTCCATCGGAAGAATTGCCTCAGAAAGGTATCAGGGTCCCCAGCCAGAATAGGGTGGGATTTTGTGCGTCCCAAAAGAGCATCTTGAGAACAGAGTCCTACCAGCCATTGAAGAAAAAAACTGCGTATTGATGTCAAATTGCAGGGGGTCCCCTTAACAATGGATCTGGACACGGGTTCAGCTCTGTCAATCATTTCCCAGAACACCCTCGAGCAGATCTACTGTAGAAGCGGCCAGAGAGTTAAACTCAGGCCGTCGAATCTTATCCTAACCGACTTCCAGAATTCCCGAGTCAGTGTGAAAGGGGAGGCCACGCTCAGAGTGCAGCGTAGAAACTTTGAAGGGTTTTGGGACGTTGTCGTGGTTGAGGGTGACTGCACGAGTCTAATTGAACTCGATTGGTTCAAGGCACTTGGAATTCAGGTGACTGGGCTACAGTTTGCAAACCACAGGTCTTGCGTTAGTTTGAAAGGAGTTTGCTGACATGTTCAGCCCATAATTAGGGTCATACAAGGGGCCTCCAATTGCTTTATGGTTAGACCCCTCCATTGCATCGATTAAGATTAAGCCTTGTCGGGTGCCTTTTGCACTTAAGCAAAAGATTAATGCTGAGCTGGATAAACTGCTACAGCAAGGGATTTTGGAACCTGTGGATAGCAGTCCATGGGAAACACCCATAGTCATGCCACTAAAGGCCAACGGGGAAGTCTGCATTTGTGCTGACTATAAATGCACGCTAAACAAAGCATTACAGCAGCACTCTTATCTGGTGCCTGTGGTGAGCCACATTTTGGGCTCACTTAAAGGAGGCTGAGTTTTCGCCAAACTCGATTTGGCCCAGGCCTATCAACAGCTACCGATTGATGACGCAATGGCTGAGGCCCAGACGATTGTAATGCACCGGGGATCTTTCAAAGTCAGAAGAATGCAGTTCGGAGTTAATGTAGCTCCTGGCATTTTCCAAAGAGTGATGAAGCGAACACTCCATAACATTCCGGGAGTTTGCCCATATTTTGATGATGTCCTCATTGCAGGGGAATCAATCGAAAACCTGTCTGAAAGGCTTCGGTCCGTTTTGCTGCATTTCCGTGAAGCAGGGCTAAAGCTTAAGCAGGAAAAATGTAAGATTGGAGTAACTTCCACTGAATTCCTGGGGTTTCGTATAGATGCTGAAGGCATCCACCTTGTTGAGTCTAAGCTCAAAGCGATTCAGCAGGCCCCAAGTCCCAAGTCAAAGAGCGAGCTTCAAGCCTTCCTTGGGATTATAAACTTTTACCATTCCTTCCTTCCCCACAAGGTTGCAGTGGCAGAGCCGTTACACCAGCTCTTGGATAAACAAGCTCCATGGAAGTGGACAAAAGTTCACGAAAGGAGTTTTGCTGAGGTCAAAGCATTGTTGTCTTTAAATGCTGTTTTAGCTCATTTCAATGAGCAGCTGCCAGTTTGTATAGCTTGCGATGCATCCCCTTATGGGATCAGGGCTGTCCTAAACCACCTCAAGGCTGATGGGACACAAGTTCCTGTAGCCTACTATTCAGAAGGACTCTGTCTTCTGCTGAGCGTAATTACGCGCAGATAGATAGAGAAGCCTTGGCCATTGTGGCTGGCATAAAAAAGTATGGTCATCACTTCACGGTCTTTACAAACCACAAGCCACTTCTGGGGTTGTTCACAACGAACAAACAAACCCCACACATAATTTCTCCTAGAATGTTGAGGTGGTAAATTTTCCTTTCTGCGTATGACTATTCCCTGGTTCACAAACCAGGCAAAGAAATGGGCCATGCAGCTCTTAGAATCTGATCCTGCTCCAGCTAACCACATCCTGGCTATCCAGGATTTGCCTAAATCTCCCCTCAATGCAGGGGATGTGGCTGCAGAAACAGCCACTGATAACACGGTAACACGCGTGTTGAACTGGGTGCTGTCAGGATGGCCTGACACGTGTCCTGGCACCAATTTCCAGAGTTTCTGGAAAAGGAAGCATGAGCTATCCACCTTTAAGGGTTGTGTCCTGTGGAGTAGCAGGGTAGTTATCCCAACCTCATTGAGGACTAGAGTATTGCAGTCTCTGCATGAGGGACATCCGGGAATAGTCCGGATGAAGGCACTTGCATGCAGTTATATCTGGTGGCCTGGGCTTGATAAAGAGATTGAGACCCAGGTCCAGGGGTGCCACATTTGTCAACAGTCCAGGCCTGAAATGCCACAGGCTCCCATGCATAGATGGGAGGACACACATGCTCCTTGGTCGAGGGTTCATATTGAACCTTTCAGGGGCAATTCTTCCTCATTGTTGTGGACAGTCACTCTAAATAGCTAGAGGTCGTTCCAGTGTCCACCACAACTACTGCCAGGTTCATCCAGGTGTTGAGGGGGATCTTCGCCTCTCATGGGCTCCCAGATGCTCTTGTCTCTGACAAAGGACCTCAATTCACCTCTTCGGAGTTCCAGTCTTTCCTAACAGCCAACATGATCTGTCATGCTACTTCGGCACCCTTTCATCTGACTTCCAACTGCCAAGCTGAGTGCATGGTGTGCACCACCAAAGATGCCTTGAAGAGGCTCACTCGTGGGAGCTGGCACCACAGGTTAGCTGATTTTTTCCTTTGCCACCACACCACAGCTTGCACAGCTATAGGCAAGAGCCCAGCTGAACACCGCTGGGGTTGCCATCTTATTACCAAATTAGACAGATTGCACCCAGACCAGGTGAACAGGGGTCACAGCTGTGGGCACCGAGGAGACTACAAGTGGGTGATCCAGTTTGGGCAAGGAACTATGGACCTGGACATCTTTGGGTGACAGCAGTGGTCTGCAAAGTTACTGGGCCACTGTCATATGAAGTGGCCTTGGAAGATGGTCGTGTGCTGCATCGGCACATTGACCAGCTGCGATGGAGGCTACCTACTCACCCTTCCGCTCCTGACTCTGCTCTCAGGGGGGAGGAGGACCATGATCACAATCGTGGATCTCAGTCTTGCTGCAAAAGCAGGGGTTTGCACTCTCCAAATAGGGGTTTTGCCAACGAGGCGGCTCCTGTCTCTGGCACTGGGTCCATGGGACATTACACACAATCGGCTTCTCATGCCACACCTACCTCAGGCCTTGCACCTATGGGACAGTGTTCCCAACTGGGATCTCTCATGATCTGGGGAATTCCACCCCACCAAGGAACTCTGGGTTGAGCCTACCGGACCAGGCCAACCAACAAGATCTGGGTTCGCCCGCATCAAACAGGCCTCAAAATCCCAGTCTGCTGAGCCTGGCAGGTGAGCTTGCAGACCGGGCAGTTGCAGCAGCTCCAAGACGATCGGAGCGGTCCAGAAGCCCTCCAAAGTTCTTACAAGATTATGTAAGGTTCATGTCAGTAAGCGGGCAGGCCTAGTGTTCCCTAGAAATAAGAACATGCTCAAAAGAGTACTGTGATATTATAAAGTATTGTATGATATGGAGAGTGACTTGTAATATTTGAAATAGTAGTATCTATTTTTTAAACCAAGAGAGGAGGGGTGTTATGTCCTGGGCCTGTGATTGACAGAGCAGGTGCAGGATGCTGCAGAGAGATTCGGGCAGACCACATGTCCCGCCTGGGCCAGACAGGCTGTCTCCAGCCTATTGCGCTTGTGCAGAGCGGGAAAATACGTTGCATTTATTGGCTGACGCTGTTCCCTGCAAAAGGTATAAAAGGGATCAGCGCCATTTTCTGTTGTTCTGTTGAAGCTTAAATAAAGAAGCATCTGTTGTTACTCCTGCCTCGTTTCAATGCCTTACCAACGCACAGAACAGAACAGTGGCCATAATAAAAAAGAAAAAGAAATGAAGGAGAAATAAAAACAAGGGAATAAAACAAGAGCATCACAAGCACCAAAGTCTAAATAGAGTTCAACTTAATTTGATTTTTTTTAATGTTATGAGTGTTTATACTGCTTCAGTCTGGGCTGAATCTAAGTGGAAGCAAGCAATCTAAGTAAGCAAAGATGGCTTCAAGTCAAGGTGACATGGAGAAGTCCATTCTGCATTTTGTTTTCACTTCCTATTTAGCTATCCCAACTTTCACCCACCCATTCCTTTTGGGGGGGTGTTACCTGGCAGTCCATCTTGATTCTTGGGGACTTCATGAACAGGTCCATGCAGTTTTCTTGGCAATGATTTTTAGATGTAATTTACCATTACCGTCTTCCTAAGGGAGGGAAGGAGAGACAGAGAGAGAGACAGAGAGAGAGAGAGACAGACAGAGAGAGAGAGAGAGAGAGAGAGAGAGAGAGACAGAGAGAGAGACAGAGAGAGAGACAGAGAGAGACAGAGAGAGAGAGAGAGAGAGACAGAGAGAGACAGAGAGAGACAGAGAGAGACAGAGAGACAGAGACAGAGACAGAGAGACTGGCCCCAAGTCACCCAGTTGGTTTCTTAACTAAGGCAGTTCTAGAATTCTGAGTGGAATCCTTGATGCTCTTTAAACTTGTGGCTTTCTTGCAGATGTTTCATTACCAAACTGGATAATGTCATCAGTGTTAGCAGTTCAACGCTGAACTACAAATATTCTCTTCTATTGATAGAACTTCTGTAAAAGTCTTATAGCTTCTGGCTTACCTTCAGTCACTATCTCACTAGCTTGACTCCCTCTTCTTTGTGGTAGCCCCTCAGAGATTGGAACACTACTATCATGTCACCCCTTGTCCTTCTCTTCGTTAAACTAGACATACCCAATTCCAGCAACCGTTCCTCATATGTTTTAGCCTCCAGTCCCCTGATCATCTTTGTTGCTCTTCTCTGCACTCTTTCTAAAGTCCCAACATCTTTTTTCCATCATGGTGACCAAAACTGGATGAAATATTCCAAGTATGGCAATAGATGGAAAACAATAGATGGCTTTGCAGAACATACCATACAAAGCTAAATGGGAGTTGAGCCATTTGGGAAATCACATTAAAAGCATAAGGCCATCACATTAAACTGTACTATGATTTATTGACATGGTCTTCTGAGAATGTATCAATTGTGATTGGTAAATCTGGGGTTGTGCAAACCTAGTCATGTACTTGGCAAGACCTGAGGCGTAAGCAGCTGAATTGCAGACTAACCCCAGGCAAAATAATTTGTATCTCACACAAAGGTAGCATACCAAACATATGTATAAATACATGCATGGGTGTCTGAGGGCATCTTGCTTGTATTGAGCTACTTTTTTCCCTAAGAGAGAAGCAAACCACAGTATTTACATTGCTAAAGTACATGCAGCGCAAAGCACTCTGCTGTGAAATAAATAACAGGGGATATTAAAATTCAATATGTAAAAGTAATGGAGTAATGAAAGATGTACAGCACTATGTACAGCATGTATAACAAGGACATGAATATTCCAACTGATAAATAACATGCTTAGCAGGCTGATTTCTGGGCAGAGAATTAGGGGCTAAGATGACTAATCTCAACAGAAACTGGAGATAGGAGGATAAAATCCAATCCATTTTTCTTGGAAACACTATAATTCAGTATTTATCAAATTTGGCAACTTTAAGATATGTGGACTGCAGTCCCCAGATGACTGGGCTTTGGAGATATATGCCCAGATGACTGGGCTTTGGAGATATATGTCCAGAGATATGCAGCTATGAACAAAGTTACAGTTAGTCCTTGATTTACAACAGTTCATTTAGTAATTGTTTGAAGTTACAACAGCACTGAAAAAAGTGACTTATGACTGTTTTTCACATTTATGACAGCATCCCCATGGCCACATGATCAAAATTCGGATGCATGGCAATTGACTCATATTTATGATGGGTACAATGTCCCAGGGGCCATGGGATCCCCTTTTGTGACCTTCTGACAAGGAAAATCAATGGGGAAGCCAGACTGACTTAACAACCATGTAACTAACTTAACAAT
>NW_015388452.1:66695-70315 GCF_001527695.2 Protobothrops mucrosquamatus
TTTTCTTGAGGAAATTCTACCCTCTGTGTTAATCAGATAAATCAAAGGCAAACAATACAACAGAGAATGTTATTATTTCTCAGAAGGTTTCCAGGGTTGGCTTCTAACTCCTGGATTTTAATAATGGGACTGTGTGTGTTCAGTATTTGCTCTACTCTATGGCGGTGCAGAGAAGTATGTGAAAAATCTGACTGACATATTTGACAGCTTGCAGCAATAAATCCAGGTCAGAAGAGGTCTTATGGGAAAGAGATGTTCCTTTGGATTGCTCTTTTTCATCCCATGTGACAGCATGGAGTAACATTTCCTGCTTCATGATTTCAGAATAATAGAACAACAGAGTTGGAAAGGACCTTGGAGGTCTTCTAGACTAACCCCCTGCTTAAGCATGAGACTGTCAGACAAGTGGTCATCCAATATCTTTTTAAAAACCTCCAGTGTTGGAGCAACCACAACTTCTGAAGGCAAGCCATTCCATTGATTACTTGTTCTAACTGTTAGGAAATCTCTCCTTATTTCTAGATTGATTCTCTCCTTGATTAGTTTCCATCCATTGCTTCTTGTCCTGCCTTCAGGTGTTTTGAAACAAAAAGTTGACCCCCTTTTCTTTGTGGCAGCCCCTTAGATATTGGAACACTATTGTGTCATCCCTAGTCCCTTTTTTCATTAAATTAGACATATCCAGTTCCTGCAACCATTTTTCGTATGTTTTATCCTCCAGCCTAATCTTCCTTGTTGCTCTTCTCTGCACTCTTTCTAGAGTCTCAGCATCTTTTTTACATAATTGTGACCAAAACTGGATGTAGTAGTCCAAGTGTGCTCTTACCAAGGCATTCACATTATGGTCTCAGATCTTAAACAATAGAGAGAGAGTTTGTAACCAAACCACCATATACCTGGGGTCAGGAATAAATCAAGATGGTTTATTATTTCATTAAGATAAGATAAGATAAGATAAGATAAGATAAGATAAGATAAGGTAAGGTAAGGTAAGGTAAGGTAAGGTAAGGTAAGGTAAGGTAAGATAAGATAACCTTTATTGTCATTTTTTTACTGTGGGCACAATGGCACACCTCAAAAATGAAATTTAGTTGCCCGCTCTCAAAGTGAAACACATACATGACACACACCTAAATATACTATGAATAACATATGTATAGACCCACACTCCTACATATACGTAGCCAATAAATATTAAATGCTGTCCATCTTGAATATATAACGGAAGAAGGAAGCTTGAGAGTTCACAAGGTTAATGCTGTATGGAATGAAACTATGGCTGAATCTGGATGTTCTGCTATGGATACCACGAAGCCTCCTCCCAGAAGGTAACAAGGAAAACAGGTTGTGAAGAGGATGTGTAGTGTCCCAGATAATCTTACGGACCCTGCTCAAGCAACGCTTTTGTGCTATGTCCTGGATGGGAGGGAGGGAACTGACAATTATCTTTTCGGCCATTCTCACCACTCTCTGCACCGCCTTCCTGTCTGAAGTCGTGATGCTTCCAAACCAGACTGTGATGCTGTATGACAGGATGCTGTCGATTGTCCCCCTGTAGAAAGTGGTCAGGACAGGGGAAGGAAGATGTACTTTTCTCATGCGATGCAGAAAATGCAGGCACTGCTGTGCCCACTTCGCCAGTTTCTCACTGTTGAGCGACCAAGTCAGCCTATTCGTTAGCTGCACACTCAGGAATTTGATACTGGTAATCATCTCCACAGGTGAATCATTAATGCACAGAGAAGTGTGGCTGTGCCTGCCTTTTCTGAAATCAATGATCTCTTTGGTTTTTCCGGTATTTATTCGTGTGAGGAAGAATATTAATTGGTCATCTCTTTAAAAAAAAATACAGAGCAACTAATAGGATAGATTGGCATACAAATTAACCTGTAGTTCTCATAATTTGATATAATTTTCAGGTCATATCCATGCAAAAGTGTGGAACTAAACTGTGCTCATTTCAGATCATTTTATGTTAAAATGGGGACAAAATGCTCCTTTACCATAAAATGCTTACCGGATGCATAAAAAGAAATCAATTTTGTTGGGAAAAAATGGTGTTTGGAAATAATGTGAATTGTCATGCATTTTATCTTTTAAATTTTAAATACATATGGAAATAGCTCACAATGGACATGCATTAACATTCACACTTGACTTGGTCCAGAAGTAGATAAAAGCTTCATCCTTCAGAAGCATCTAAAAATGATTTCAGAGTCTCTCTGATTTGGGCTGGAAATCAGATGAGACAAATTCATAAGGACATAGGGGGAAAAATGAGATTTTGGGATATATTTATGCTGTACTTAGATGCCAATTAGACGTATGTCCCAAACAGACAAGAATATTTGGCCTAGTGGAAAAAATCAGAATATAGGATCCAGTTCTGGTTGCCACAATATAAAAAAGATGTTGATACTCTAGAAAGAGTGCAGAGAAGAGCAAGTCCCTTTCAACTCTATTATTCTGTTATTCTGGGAAACCAATCATTGTATGAGAAATAATTAAGTAAATTATCATAAATGGGATTGCAGATTACTAGTTTTCAGAATAGAATAGAACAGAACAGAACAGAATAGAATAGAATCTTTATTGTCACTTTAAATGTACACTAATCAGCAAACATTAAAATGAAATTTTTGCATTCAACTCTCAAAAAATATTATTATGCAAATACCCACATACATGACACAGAGAAACATCACAGTCTACCAATAATTTGAATGCATACATATACATGGCATAAAGATATACAATAGATAGATCCTATTGGTTATTTAAATAAAGTATCTTATCTTGAGTAAGACTATTAACTATGCCAGCTAAGCTTTATTTTTTTCTCTCTTTTATAAATACTGTTCCATTTGATATTTGCTCATAGCTTATAATAGTCATCCAGTTGTTTATTTCTCCAAAGTCTTCCCCAATGCACCTATTCTCCAGTAAACCTCCATAGGCGGAGGCTTTCCTTTCTTGCCATTGTCTTTGTGGTTATTTCTTCAGCAAGTCAAATTAGTGAAATTAGAGATCAACCCATTTCTGAGATGCATGGCTCAGTAAATTCTTCATCTGAAATTGACAGACGCAGATTAAATACTTTGTGCCGGAGTACATTTTGGTTCTGCGTGTTCCAAGACACCATCAGTCGAACAGAGGATAATGGTGAATTAGTCTTAGCAGAGCAGAGCAGAGCAGAACAGAACAGAATAGAGCTGGAAGGGACCTTGAAGTTTTTCTAGTCCAGCCTCCTGCTCAAGCAGGAGAACCTATACCATCTCAGACAGGTGATTGTCCAGTCTCTTCTTAAAAATCTCCAGTGATGGAGCGCCCATGATTTCTGAAGGCAAGCTGTTCCACTGGTTAATTGTCCTCACTGTCAGGAAGTTTCTCCTTAAATTCAGGTTGCGTCTCTCCTTTTTTTTATAAAAATTTTTATTATTTTCCAAAAAAGAAAAAAACATCACAAGTATTACACAATATTATATTATATCCCACCCCCCCGGACTTCCCAAACCAAATCCCAGGCTAATATTCAAATATAGGTAAACAAATATTAATATCTCTAACTCCACAAACTCTATTTATAAACAATCCATCTCCTCCACATTAATAAAAAAATT
>NW_015388452.1:72139-73318 GCF_001527695.2 Protobothrops mucrosquamatus
AGTTCTCACCTACATCGTCCATATAGGACGACTTGGGAACTCAACTCCTACCCCGGGCAGCTCACCTATCCCCTTATGCCCAGGGGAAAGGTATCAAGCCGTTTGACAGCTGATGCTAGCTGTCAAACCGGCTTTTACGCGAAACAGGCGGGAGGCAGCAAACAGCTGCGACCGACGAAGACGCCTGCCACCGGAAGTCTCTCAGGTTGCGTCTCTCCTTGATCAGTTTCCAACCATTGTTTCTCATCCTTCCCTCTGGTGCTCTGGTGAATAACCTGACCCCCTCTGCCTTATGGAAGTCCCTTAGATACTGGAATATCCAGGTTGGAACTGCTGGCCCTGCGCGATTCCCCCCTCGTGCAGGTACGGCCCAGTATAATCCTGAGGGCCGTCCTCAATGACGGGGTATGGAACCCCCAAAGGCGCGCAGCAAAAAAAGAACTGAAGAGGAGGAAACTGAGAACTTTTTTAGTGGGTTGTTTTAACAAATTTTTAAGGGGTACGGGGAGGGCCGGGGGGGCATGGGGGATGCCTCTCTGGGGCCAAGGCCGAGCCTGTCTGAGGGACGCGGCGTGGGAGTAGAGGGGGAGGTGGTTGGGGGGTCAAGAGAGGGTGGGATGATTAGTACGGTCAGTGGGAGGGGCAGATATGGCGGGAGCAGAGGACCATATCGGGTTTGGGGAGCACGCACACGCTGTTTACAAGCGTTTGGGCGCTCCGGTCCTCAGGGCTCTACTCGGTTTCCAGGGAACTTAGATTCCCAGGCCCGGGATCACCGGCTGATGTTATGCAACGCCAGGTCGGTGGTAAACAAAGCCCCCCTCATTCAAGATCTTATTCAAGAGGGGGGTGCGGACCTGGCGGGTATCACCGAGACCTGGCTGGGCACGGAAGGGGGAGTGCCCCTCGTTGACATCTGCCCGCCGGGTTTCCAGGTATTTCATCAGCCAAGGACCCGGGGTAGGGGTGGTGGGGTAGCAGTCATTATAAGGGAGGATTTATGTCCGAGGGAGACCACTGTGCCTCAGATAGATGGTGGAGAGTCCCTCCTTGTGAAGTGGGGGCAGGGGGTTCAAGTGGGCCTGTTGATTATATACCTGGCTCCCTGCTATGTATCAACGGCCCTGCCTGAGCTGGCCGACGTAATAGCCGGGGTGGCGGTTGAGACCCCCAGACTTA